>NC_135328.1:90046406-90348022 GCF_023851605.1 Tamandua tetradactyla
GTTTCCACAAGGGCTAAGATTTGGGGTGGCCCTGAAGGGCTGACTGAGCTCCAGAGCTCCCCACTGGAGCACTGGGGCCTTACTATAGCCACATCACAATTTAACTTCTTCTGTCCAATTCTGATCTCCTCACAGGCTGTGATCTCCCAGAGCCCACACACAATAAACCTCTTGCATGCAAATCTCCACCTCAATTGGCTTCCAAAGGAAACCAATCCAAAACAGCACGGCAATTAGAAGACTGTAGGTGCCTGAAAAGGAAAAATGGTAGCCTCAACTGTGGTAGTGGCGGCCACTGGGAAGAGAAGTGCACTAATTCACCTTTTCAAGGCCTAAGGCCTCCAGATTCATAATGAGAGAATAGAACCATTACAAAGAGTCAATGGAAGAACCTCACAAATCCTTTCCTAGATTGGTTGTTTTCAACTTCTTCCTGCTTGAATGAAAGCGAGGAACAATCATTCCTCACCACACTGGCTCCCAACAAAATTTCAAACCTGATTCCCATCTAATAACCACTAATGCTCCTGCTGCAGTTAGCATCTGTCACAGAGTGTTATTCACTGGAAACTGGCTGCCTCCAGAGCTACAACTCTGAAGACTGGAGCAGCTGTTCCAGCTCTAGCTTTCTTGTCTGATTCTTTGTAGCCATGTCACTAAATTTCCAACAGCAAATTCACTTTATGGCCTTTTTTTTTCTTTCTCCCTCTTCAAAAGCTGCTGCCGCCCAGTACAGAGACTGCCAAGAGGCTTGATTCCAACCACAAGGCTTTTAAAAGGTGAAAGATGAGATGAAGTAATGGTATCTAAGGTAAAAAGCCCTTTCTTCCCCCAGAGTGGTTTAATTAATAAAATTAATTCGCCTGTTTAAAATTTAAAATAAAGACAAGATGGTTTGATTCTTCAATAAAGAAGTTTTGGCAGGAACAGAGGGAGCTATTTGCATGCAATTGGGTTGGAGGGATGCCAAACTGCAGATAACATGTCCCACGCTGTGGTGAAGAAAGAGCTTTGCCACTCCCCATGACTCAGCTGTGTGCAGAGGGAGCTGCCATCATGATGCTCTCAACAGGAGAAAAATCCTGGGGCAAGGTGGGGAAGGGATAACTGGGAGACATGCGTATTGTGCAGTTGGCCCCCTTGTCTGTTACAAGAAGCAAACAATTCAGAAATACCTTCAAATGGCATCAGATGGCCCCTGTCAATGACAATCCCCAAGCAGGGTTATTTCTGTATAGGGGCCCAGCTCTCTCAGCCATTTGTGTCAACCACTGAGCAGATGAACTTTGCAAAACCCCATGAATTCCTTAGCGGCTGCTCTGCAGTACCCTCATCTCTTGTTCTCTCGTCAATTGACTACAAATTTACTCAGTACTTTCTCCACGGCTGAGAACAGCTAAGTCCCAAAGGACAACTTCATGTTCTCACCCTCTGCTTTTGCCTTCCAGCCTCCAGCAACCCACTTTTCAAAAGCATGGTTAGAACTCTATGCCCAAGGATGTGTAAAGATTTCCAAAGGGCTTGTTCACCCTAGTAGACCACATTGTACCAGAACAAAATTAACCCTTGCAACTTAATAACAAATTATGCTTTACAAAATGCACTCAAATACATTATGTCATTTGGTGCACACATTACTCCGTTCTGCAGATGAAAAAGCTGATGACCTTGGTGGTAAATGATGAAGATGAGAACTAACATATTTGAGATTAAACTATGCAATAGAAACTGTGTGGGAGTTTTACTAAGTTACCTCATTGATTCTTCAGAAGAGCCCTGAGAGACAGGAATTTGTGTCCTCTTTTACAGATGAGGAAACAGAGGCATGTCATTTACACAACTACACCAAATCACATAACTGACCTCAGATTTGAATTTAGGGCAGATTACTTTCTAATTCTTCTTTAGCCTACACTGGCTAAAGGTCGACTTCCTCACTGCGCCATGTGGATGAATCTATTTGGTCCACTCACTTCTCAGCTGCCCTTCCAAACTAAAATGTGTAGCCAGCTCTCCCAGAGAGCATCCGTCCCTGTGCACCTGCTAAAAGACACAAGATGTTTTCAATACTCCTGGAAAGAAAAGCTACTCAGACCAGCATTCACATCTTCAGTCAGCATCAGCGAATAGATCCAGTATTGTCATCACCATCACCATCATCTCCATTGCCCTTTCATTACCATCATCATCATTAACTTCATCAAATCCTGTCTTTGGAGCTCCCTCAAGTGCTTTTCCTTCCTGAGAGGGCACTTTCTCAGAACGCGAAGCAAGACACATTCCTCCCTTTTGAGTTGCATTTTGTGGTAATGCTCAGAGAGAAGTTAGTCTCTAGAGCTGGTTGAAATTAATGAACATTTAAGATAAGTGACTTAGGGAAATTCGATGGTTGAATCAAAGTAATAGGAATCTGTTTATAAGACAACCCTCATAAATAGCATAAATGAATATGCTGTTCAAAAAAGGAATTAACTACCCATTTTCTATCCATTAACCAAACATCTCTACAAATAGCTTATGAAATGGAATTTATTCCCACCCTTTTGTTTATATCACTAATTATGGAAGTGAGAGGAGGAAAATGCTTGAAGTATCAGCTAAATAACCACTCAGTCAAGGTTCGTAAGAGTCCTGTGAGAATGTGAGCAACACAGAATTGGATGTAACCCTTTATTCCCAGCTCCTTGCCCCTGACATTCACTTTTATCAACAGGCACTCCCCCAGAAAATGCTGATATTAACCTGGCATTCCCAATAAAGCCACCAGATCCCTAGAAACAAGCAGAGTTCCTTCTGCATCATGTGTAGGTAATAAATATGTTAATTAATTAATGATGAAATCTACATCTTCCTACTATGTTAACATAGAGTCTTCCTTTTGCCAGAATTATTCCTCACTCCCTATCCAAATTTCCACTTTTCTTCACCCTAAAGGAAAAAAGTAACCCTGAAATATGTCAGGGACAATAGTACATCACTTCTTTTCCATTTTCAATCTTTTCCTCTAATTGACATACTAAAAATAGAGAAAATCACATTGTGTTCATTTGTTCCACCTTCTAAAACCCCTAGAAAGGAAACTTTTTTCTTTATTTCCAGCACCATTTGTTGTAGTATTTCTTTTCCCCAACGAACTGTGAGTTGGAAGACAGGGACAGGCTATGATGGCAACCTCAGCTACTTCCCAGGAACATATCCGTACTGGGTACTTAATGCAGACCATTTTTTATCGATTAAAATCAACCACTGGTTGTTCTCTAGAAAACTGAAGATTTTCTTTATTTGGGGCATTTTAGATGCAGTTTCCCCCCCAAAAATGATAGATGGCTTCAATGATTATGGGCTGACCCTCCCCACCAGATGTGTCCATGACTCCATGCCCTCTGTCCTTAGTGAGTCAAGGGTGAGAGATTCAACTCTGCAATCCATTCTTTCAGGTTTTAAAAATATAAGTGATAACCCTGGGAGCTGAGTTAATGAAGCCCACATCTCAGTGATGACTTACATGTGTAGTGTTGCCAAAATACAAAATCAAGACCATCCAAGAGGCTCTGTGGTTTGGTAGACAGCGGTGAGGTCTGGAAAGCAGGGTAGGGGAACTGAGTAGCATCATTGTTATTAATATTCAGAAAAGTTTTCTACTTAAGGGCAAAAAGTTCTCTCTGGCTAAATTAATTTATTTCCCAAGTTGGAGTCTGCTCTGTGTGTCTGTGTACACATGTACTGGTACGTGGGGGTATCTTTCTACTTTTTGCTACAGTTGATGTGTGTAGGGGTCTGGGACTCATTATGTGACTGGAAATAGAAAGCAGCTGGAAATTCATGGGGCAATAGGCAGATCCATTACTGGAAACATTAGAGACATGGCCCATTGAGAGGGAAATTGTGCCATGATAAATTTATTGAATTATTTAGCCTTTGACCCTGATGACCACCCTCTCAGTCTCAAAATTTGCTCTATTTTTGGCTTCTGCCACCACACTGTCTCTTGGTTCTCTTCCTGTCATTCAGCTCCCTCTCCCTACCCAAATCCTAGTCATCAACTCACGTGACAAGTATATGTCCCCCAAGTTTCTAAGGCACTTTAATTTTCTAACTGCCTAGTTTCCTTGGGTGATTTCGTCTGCTCCCAATACTTCCCAAGGTGCATTTCACAAATTACATCTCCATCAAAGACCTTCTCCCAAGATCCAGACTGTTTATGAAATCCCAAAACCAGTTTCTCCTCCTACGCAACAGCCTGCACTTCAGATGCCCAAGATGGAACCTCAGATCTCCCTTTCTCCTGCATCTTCACTCCCAGATTGTGGCCAAGTGAAACCAATTCTTTCTTAACGAACAATATTTTCATCTAGTAAATGTTCATTGTGTACCAAGTACTGTCCTAAGAGTTTTACAATCCTGTGGGGGCTGATACTCCAGGAAGTGAGGAAGGCACTAAAACTATGCCCATTTTGCAGGTAAGGAAGCTGAGATGTTGAGAGGTTAAGCAAATTGCCCAAAGACAGGCAGTTCATAAACAGGAGAGTCAGGATTTAAACCCAAGCCATTTGGATCCAGCATGTCTCTTCTTGAATATTACACTCTGTTGCCTCCAATGCCAATTCCACTGTCTGGTCAAGTCATCATTTCTCAACTAATAGCGGTCTCTTTCTACATCCTCTACCTGCACCCATAATTTTTTCTTTCTAACACAGACTCTTTTTCTAATAGCCTTGATGACCTTTCCATTATCTACTAACTAAAATTCAAGCTTTCCAGAGTCTTCCAAGCCCTCATAATCTATCTCCAGCCTACCTGCCCATCCCTCTCATCTCTTGCCCCTCTTCTCTCCCAAACACCTTGCCTCAGCCACACCACACTTCTCACGTTTCCTTTATCTAATAATAATTATTCCAATGTCTACACATTCAGCATTTAGGACATATCAGTCTGTAATGGGAAGTTTATATATTTGTTCTTATTAATTCTCATAGCAATCCAACAATGTAAGTTCTATACTCATCTCCTTTATGTCAATGAGAAAACTTGGACTCTGAAAAATTAAGTTACTTCATCAAGGCTTTGTGGGAAGTAAGTAGTGAGTCAGAAATTGAACACAAGTTCCTAAATCCCTACCCTTTCTCCTATTTGGCCAATAAATAATTTATGTAAAAGTGTCCAAGCAATTGATGAAAGTATGCTCTGGATTGCTACCCTGTCCTTTGACAACATGGCTATGAGTTAATCTGGCATTCTTTAGGGCATCCAAGAAAGGTGGGAGAGGTGGTGAGGTGGGTAGAAGAGCTTGGCCCCAGGAATGGAAGACAACTGATAAAAGGCTGAGCTGAGCAGGAGGACTAGCGCGCCTATCAACCTAGCTGCATTTAATGTCTCAAATAATCGGAAACTCTAATCCCAAAGAAGCATTGTATAATCATAAGAAAACAACCCTTCAAAAAGCGAGTACCCAATCTTACAATCTGAACTTTGGAGCTTAAATCAATCAAGGGATAAATGCTTATCAGACCCAAAAACTTATCAGACTCAGAAAATAAATGAAGATGTTTTGTTGGAAGTTCTCCTAAAGTTTCCTTCAGCTCCTACTGTGAAAAGGAAGATGTACCTGGCTCCCACCATCTATGGAAAACCCATATCCTAAAGGGAAGGGAAGCAAGAGGTAGACTCATGAATTTTATATGGGTTCTGAGTGTCTGACTTGCCACTCCCCATTCCTCACTCAGCCAAACTAGCCACACAGCCAACACTAGAGGACACTCTGCCTTTTAATGGTCAGATAAGCACAGTTGTCCTCCAAGGTTGGGAGTTCTGTGTCCACACATGAGATCTCCTCCAGAGGGTTCCAGTCCAATACAACGACCACTCTGATTTTTATTTCTCTACAATCTTGAAGATAAGGGGTCTGATGCAATGTGTTTTAGTGGAAGGGAACTTTGAATCATTCTTCTTGCCAAGGTAACAAATAAACGTTTGTTCTTTCCTTCAGCTATCACGTCCACTTCTTGTCCAAATCCCAATTTCCATAAATGGATTAACAGAAACAACACGTGGTAAAAATCTCACTTCACGACTCCATAGTGTGATCCTGAAACTCACAGTCTTGTTCGTCCCAATTTTGATAGCTAAAAAGCCTGCCAAATCCCTCTACTGCCCTGGTTATAGTCCTCAAATTAGGAGAAATGAGAAGGAATAAAGAAAAAGAATGATTGAACTTTTATAAGATGCTGGCTCTGCGCTACACAGGTTATTTTATGATGTCTGTGTGTATGTGTGTTATAAATATATCTTCTCGATTTTCATAGTAATTCAGTGAGTTGGTGATATAATCCCATTTTACAGATGATAAAACTGAAGCTCTGGGAATTTCAGAACATGTCTGAGCATAGCATAGATATAAATGGCAGAATAAGAATTTAAATCAAGAAATGTTTCCAAAGGCCATGCTTTAGACCAGCAGTCAGCAAAGTATGGTTCATGGGACAAATCTAACTCTCCTCCTACTTTTGTAAATAGAGTTTTATTAAACACTGCCATGCTTGTTTGTTTACATATTTTCTGTGGCTGTTTTCACACCACAACATCATAACTAAGAAGTTATGACAGAGATGCTAAACTAAATACTAACTGGCCTTTCCTAGAAAAAGTTTTCTGACCCCTGCGTGAAGTATATGTGATTTGAGTCATCATGCCAAGTCCTGATTTCAAACTTTCTCACAGTAAAATCTAAAATTTCACATCTACTCATTTGATTCCAGTATCCTACATCCCTTTCAAATTAGAAGTACCACGTAAGAATGTAGATCAACATCATAATCTATGAATAATTAATATTGCAACAGGCATAATAAGTTGGAAAGGAGTTAGAGCTCTGAGTGACTGATTTCAAAATTTTTCATTTGCACAACCAGGGGAGAGAGGATATGAATTTAAAGACTGTGTCACAAAACACTTCAACATTTTGGAACTGAAGCAACTTTACTGTGGGACCCAACTCGACTGGCCATAGCACCATGGGACATGTCTTTTCATGTCATAAGCATGACCTGATTGATTCCTGAGCAGAACTGAGAATTGTGGCTCCTGAAATAATGTTGTGCAGGTCTGCCAACAGTGAGAACCTGGTGCAGAACTGTGGACTTCCTGCTCCATCCACGGCTAAGTGGAAGTTACCCCATAGCAGTTGGAGCAGTTTCACAGCTAGAATTAGCATCTCTGTAGAGTTTCCTGGAACTGAGATGGAACACTTCAGACTCAGCTAGTAAAGTAGCAAGAAGATACCAGGATTAATCTGAGGAACCATTTCTGGAAATTATAGGAAATGCATAAGGGTAGGGACTACATAAATTTGGACTTCCAGCCCTTTAAGATTTCGAAATTGAGGCTCAGAGTCTTTGAAAGTACGTTTTTAGTGTTACTACAACTATATTTGTGATTATAGGCCAAAGAAATCCAAAAAACTCCACTTACACATCACTCAGATGAAGCAATGAGAATTACAGCACCCACTGCTCAAGAGTTCAGAAATATTTATTTTTCCAGGCTTTTACCTTTTTTTTTCTTCTGAATAAGGTGGCTTTGGCAGATAGGTTAAACATCTTTCTACTCATCATGTGCTTATAATAATGGGAGGTCTAAATATCTGCTACTCTATCACCAAAGAGAAACAACTCTAACATGTATGAGCCAAACAGGTCCATTCCTGCATCACATGCTGGAACTTGTAGTTCAACATCTAGAGCTTTTGTAACAACATACATCTCGATTTTAATTCCAGTTATGATCTCTATAAGGTATGTGAGCTTAGGCAATTTATTTAGCTTCTCTAAGTCTCTATTTTCTAAACAATAAGATCTGTGATAAAATATCTGTGCCACAGTGAGATGAAGTACAAACAGTGCATTGGTACATGTTCTGGATACTCAATCATAGGTTTTCTGCTCAAAACTGCTGAATTACTCAATGGTCTGATGGGAGGGAGTCATGGGTCATCTCGCCCTTTCTTTGAATATACCAGCCTTCTAACTACCTCTAATGCAGGTCCTCAGGGCTAGATCAATGACTAAGAGTACTCCCCCAAATCGTCTCTACTATTTGTATCTTCTCAGCCATCTCGCTCATATCTTTATCTTATTTTTTTTGTAAGTGTAAGAGGGAGGGTTTGTTTATAATATAGCAAGAGCAGTGGCAACAAAATTACATCATAACAGATTCCAGTGAACATTGGGAATCAGCTGTAGCCCACTAGGTGAGAGTCAAGGTGACCAAAAGACACGCAACAGCCCCATCTCCATCTCTTTCTCGCTTGGTTCATGCTGTCTTTATGAAGATAATGGCTGTGGTAGCAGTTGTGATGGGGATGATGCAGTAACCATTTGTTAAGTCTTTGTTATATATTATATATTATATCAGCCCTTTATATAAGTTATCTTAATCTTCTCTGTAATTCCATATAATGGCTATTATTATGTCCATTTCAAAGGAGGGCACTGTATTTGACTTGACCAGTAGATAGCAAATGGCTGAGCCAAGATTTGAATTCAGGTCTGGCTCTAAAATCCATCTTTCCTCCTTGTAACACTGCCTCTTAGATGTCAAGAAAACACATCTTTCTTCTCCTTTTTCCCCCCTCTCTTATTTCTCACCTCAAAAATAATAATAATAATTAATCTCATTGTTCCTTTTCCCCATTTCCCTTTTCTCCTAAGAAACATATTTGATAAATCATTTTTAACAATATCAATCATTTTTTATTGTTGCTTTCTGCAAAAATGATAATAGTGTCACACCAGGCACTCTGAAAGGCTGATGTATTATGGAGAGAAACTGCTCAAACTGCAGCCTCATACTGTGGAGCTGCTCACAACTACTTCTTAATCTACTACTTAAAAGTTCTTACAAAGTTAAAGCTGGGGGAAAAACTTTCAAATCCACATTTATTAGTTAGCCAGTATATGTTAAACTTACATTATGTTTCAGACTGCACTAGACAATGGGGCAAACTGATAACCAAACATGGCATCTGCCCTCATGAAGCATATAATCAAGTGAGAAAAAACAAACAGGTGAACAGATCATAAAATATGACAGACTGAGTGCTATGATAGATTAGTGCAAGGTGCTATGAGAAAGGAAAGGAAACAGCTCAGACAAAAATGCACTGGGGTCCAGGGCACTGCGTTTTAGGATATGACATTAAAGCTGAGAACTGAAGAATAGGTTTACATTAACCAGGAATTATGGATATCTTCCCCCTGTACTTTGTTCCTGTTATCTTTTGCTGAGTTACCCCAAAACATGGTGACTTAAAACAACCACAAGTATTTATTATAATCACAGATCTGCAACAGAGTAGGGTTTGGTAGGGAATGTGTGTTTCTGCTCCAATGGGATGGCATAATTGAGGGCTGACAGATCCTCCTCCAAGACGCCTCATGCACAGGCTAACAAGTTGGTGCCGACTTTTAACTGGAAACTCAGTCAGGGCTTAGAGGCCTAAGTACCTCTTCAACTGGGTCTCTCTCTGCCCTGGGCTTCCTCACAGTATGGCAGCTGGTTCCAAAGTGAGCATCTAAAGGAAACAATCCATGCGGAGGTTTTTTGACCCGTTGTCAAAAGTCACATAACCTTACTTCCCCATATCCTGTTAATTGAGACAGTAGTCATAAAGGCCCAACAAGGGGATATGACATAGAGTCCACCTCATAATGGGGGCATAACATGTTCTGGAAGAACTCATGGGACAGGATGTATCATTGCAGCCATTTTTGGAAAACTTAATCTGCCACCCCCTACCCCACCCCCACCAAATCCACTCTCCATACTTGTCCTCCTTGTTCTTACTTTGAGAAACTAGCTGTATGGATTGCACCAACAACAGTCTTTCTTGTCCTCTGGCTTCCTGTTGGGTTTGGCTAGAAGTATCAAAGGAAGAGAGGAGAGTGAATTCAGTATATTCATTTTCCTAGCCTTCTCCCTACTGGGTAGCCTAGGCCCACTGTGTCTTTCAAATAAAGACCCCAAATCCTACCAGGCTACATTTCCCACCTAGCTTTATCTCTCCACATTCTGATTCTCTCTTCTTCCCTCTACCCTTTCAGACTTAGAGGTGGTAACTGCTCCTCTCTGTCACTAGCCACAGAGTACTGTTCCATCACCCATGGTGTCCTAATCTCTGCACTATTCCTTGGTGTTTCCTATACTGATTTAAATGGTATAAATAATCTCTTTATTAAATTATTCTTAAAATTTTCCAATTTGATTCTATCATCTGTTTCTTCCCTTAACTCTGAATAATACAACAAGAAATTTTGATTAAGATAATAAAATAAGTTCAGGATTTGAAATACATCTGCTTTAAATATTTGACAACATTTAGATTAATTCATAGGCATCAAAAGAAACAAGAAATTCATTTCTATGGCCCAAAAAACAGAAGGAAAAATCAAAATGGTAATCAAGGCAGAAGCCATGAGACTGTGAGAGTTAAGATGCAAAATCAGGTACTGATGTGGACACTGGTAGAAAGAATGTCACAAAGAAAGAATTGTTAGGATAAACTTATCAGGCCAGCTCAATACAGAAGGCACTATTAAAAGAAAGCAAAAAAATGAAAATTAAAACATTTCAGCTGATGACAATATCCCCAAGAAAAAAAAATCATGAAATAAAATACAAGAAAATACAAAACAATTGAAGTTACTCAAATAAGTATTTAGAGATATAATAATAGCCAAAATAAGAAATTCTAAAATTAAAACCAAGGTGGGTGATAGGAAATAATGCATTAAGTATTTACTGAAATTCAGAAAGAAATTCAATAAAAAAAAGAATTTCAGAAATGAAGAAAAAGTGCAGGGTGTATAAGGAAGACTAGAATCAAATGATTATAAAGGTCATTAAAGGCAAGAAAACAAGCAAAAGAATAAAACTGAGATAAAGGCAGAAGTTAAAATGGTTACAAAGAAAAAGGTGATGAAGGAATACAAAGAAAATCCAATGAACGTCTGGTTCAAGTCGCTGGAAAAAAATACCTTAAGTTATTATCTGAAAAATGTTTCCAGAATTAAGAGAAAAAGAAAATCTATATACTGAAAGAGCCTACCACATGCCTAGGAAAAATGACCTGATATGATCAACATGAGACATATTCTAATAAACCAGAAGACTCTAAAGACAAAAATTCCTCAGATATTCCAGGCAAAAAAGAATGAATTTTATAGGTAAAACAAAATTAGGCTATCAACTTACTCAAGAGAAACATATAAAGAAAGGTAAGAGTAATTTCCAGAAACTCAGAGAAAGAAAGTGGATGCCAAGGACTTTATATCCAGCTTAGTTCTCCTTCAAACAACACAGCTACAGATACATCATTTTAAACATGCAGAATTAAGAGAATACTATTTCCAAAATCCTTTCTGAAGAATCTACTAGAGGATAAGCTTCATATAACCAAGAAATCATAAGGAAATTTAAAAAAAAGGGACAGTTCATTACATTTAATTTTAGATCTAAGACCAAAAGAATGTTGGGGCCTTTGGTAGAAGATTACTACGTAAACACCCTATATTCTGTCAAAGAAGAAAAATGCAACTTAAAGTAGAGAAAAAAGGATATAAAAAGTGGAAATGAAAATAGGATCACTAACATTACGTAGGAAATAGGTACAAGTCAAAAATATCATTTGGAACTAACAAATAAGACAGTAAGAAGTTAAGTAAGGAAAAGAAGAGTAAGGACACTATGAAAGGTATAAGTATAAAGCTAGCAATTAGAACAAAAATGTAAGCCTTTCTAAAAACCAAAAGAAATAGCTAAAAAAAGGATGAAGAGTGAAAAACACAGATTATACTACAAAAATAATATCACAGTGTTGAGATCAAATGTACCAGTCATACTGATAAATGTAAATGGGCTTAACATGACAATAATAGAAGATTATTTAAATTGGGTCAAAAGCAAAGACCACTTCTGAAGCATACAAGACAACCTACAACAAAGAGATTCAAAAAGGCTTACTGTGGTAGTACAGTATTGTGAATGTAATTAATACCATTTAACGGCAGTGAAAATGAGAAGTTCTGTGTTGTATGCATGTTACCATAATTAAAAATTAAAAGTAAAGACTTACTTAGATATTACAAATTGCCACAGTATGCCAAAATGCAACCAACAGTATTCCTGAAAACCCTAAAGAAAATACAGAAATCTATTTAAGACCCTATAAAATATTTACTTTTCAGAAACGTAAAACATCTAGATTGTTCCTATGCCAGATAAGCCCTGAAACTTAGAGGTATCAGTATCTCCCAGAATATCAACCAGTTGTATTCTCCTATCCCATAATATCAACATTCCTTTTCAACATGAAGAACTTAGAATGGTCACTGCCCAAATATCCCTGAAGACTGAGAGAATGAGCAAGTGAGAGGGAGGAGTTGTTATAGTGAAATTAGGATTTACTGAGTTGATACAGATATTTCTTTTTAGTTTCTAGTGTATTAGACCAGCCAGAAGGAAATATCTGATATTATAGAACTGTAATATACTATACTTTGAAATTTGCTCTGTAACTACTCATTAAGCTGTACTTTGAAATTTATTGCTTTTCTGTATATATTTCATAATAAAAAAGTTTAAAGAGGATAATTTAAAGGATTACTGATGACAACTAAAGCTAAAATCATAAATAAAATATTTGCCAAGTAGACTAAGTAGGGGTTATACCAGGAATGCAAGAATTGTGCATTATTTAAAAATCTAATATAGTTCACCATATGTACTGGTTTGAATCTGTTGTGTGCCCCAGAAAAGCCAAGTTCTTTGATCCTCATTCAATATTGTTGGGTGGGAGCTTTTTGATTTTTTCCAAGGAAATGTGTCTCCACCCATTCAAGGTGGGGTTGCTTATTGGAACCCTTTAAGAAGGGAGCATTTTGGAAAAAGCTTTAGAGCCACCAGAGCTGATAGAACGACCAGAACCAATAGAGCCCTACAGCCAGAGACCTCTGGAAATGAAGAAGGAAAATGCCCCTGGGGGAGCTTCATGAAACAAGAATCCAGGAAAGAAACTGGTAGACTTTGCCATGTTCCCTTCCAGCTGAGAGAGAAACCCGGAGCTTCATCAGCCTTTCTTGAGTGATGGTAGCCTCTTGCTGGTGCTTTAATTTGGACATTTCACAGTCTTAGAACTGTAATCTTGCAACTTAATAAATTATCATTTTTAAAAGCTGTTCTGTTTCTGGTATATCACATTCCAGAAGTTTGCAAACTAGAACACCATATAACAGGTTTATAATCTTTAGGTTATCCCCAAAGATGCTGTACAACCCTTCAACAAAATTCAACACCCATTCCTAATACAAACACTTGGGATAACAGGAGCAGATACAGATTTCCTTAACATGATAAATATACACACAACATGAAATAACATCTACATACATGCAGTATATTATTTATTATATACACACAAATATATATTTTAAAATTTATATATATACATATACATATATATATAATCTTAAAACTAATATCTTTTAATGGAGAAACAGTAGAGACATTCCCACTAAAGTAAGGATAAGGCAAGACTACCTACTATCTCTGTTATAGTTAACAATGTATTGGAGGTATTAACCAATTCCATTAGAAAACAGTTAAATACATATGAATTAGAAAAGAAGTAAAATTATCTCTATTTGAGGATGATATGATGATATCCCTGAAAAGCCCTAAAGAATAAATGATAAAACTAATTTAAAAAATTAGAACATCACCAAGACAGTAGTTTTCATAAGCACAAATAATAATCAAATAGAAGATATGGTGGAAAAGAAAATCCTATTTATAATAGTAAAATAAAAAAGAAGTAAAAATAAATCAAAGTAAATTTAATAAGAAATGGGCAAAGTCTATATGAAGGAAACTATGTGTATGAAAAAAAAACTGAAAGAGAAGAAAGCAGACTTGAACAAATGGAAAGATATGTCTTGTTTTGGGATAGGACATCTCAGTTGAGCAATCCCAGCTGAAACAACCCTTCTCCATCAGGTACTGCCCAAATTGCAGATTATGGCCCAGATCTTGATTTCCAAATACCATTTCCCATTAACAGGAACTATGGCTCCTTGGAGAAACTGCTGATTCCAGGACTGGGCCAAGAAAAGTACAAATGAGCCTGGAATATACTATGTCAAAAAGTAAGGGAACACCAAAACACAAAAGCAGCTGTGTGTCAAAAGGACACAGGAGTCAGCGTGAAGGGGCTCCAACTGGCCAAATTTGTGGCAATTTGAAAATGAAAGGAAATAAGAACAGTGCTAGATTACAACCCACTAAATAAAACAGAATCCATGAATCCATATTATTTGTGCATATTATGTAGAAGGAAATGAACAAATGCACAGATAAATCAAAAGAAAACTCTTCCTTGTAATAGAAAGTTGAATTATAAAAATAGAAAAAAGAATGAATTTATAAAATCACCATTTTGCAACCATGATAGTAAAAATTGATCCTGATAAGAATTATCAATAGTTTCTCCCTGGAGTTATCTTATTAAACACAAAAGGAAAAATATCAACTATATAGTAGAGAAACAAGGCATTACCTTAATCAAATGAGCAATTACTATCACCTGTAAGTGGCAAACAGCTATGATATCACACCAGATGTAATGCTCTGCGAATGATGTAACATCACTTATGGGGTATTCCTGCCAAAAATGCATACCATGATTCTAATTTTGAGGGAGCATTAGAGAAACCCAAATTCAGGGGCTTATTATTAAATAAAGAGCCTATGTATTTTTTTCAAAGATATAAATGGTATGAAAGGCTGAGGCACTGCCTCATATTAAGCCAGACTAATAATGCCTCATAACTCAATGTGTTATATGATTCTGAACTGGCTCTTAAAAGATCAAAATTGTTCTTAAAAAAAAAATTAGAAAAAGTGACCAAGTTGGAATTTGAATTGTAAGTTAAATCCTAAATTTGATGAGATCCAGGATAATGACAAAGGTCGTTTCTGATAAGCAGAATATGACAGGGTCCCTGCTCTCAAAGACATCATATTTTAATTTAGAAAAGAAAACCAACCCATGAAACAATCAAAGAGTGATAACAAAAAATAATAATAATAAGATTGCAAATCACCAAAAAAGAACAGAACATTACATGAACTGTATGGGACTGAGAACCCTTCACAGAGGAGATGGAACATAATTGAGACGTCAAGGAGGTATGGGGTTGAGATAAGCAGAGAAAGAAAGGAGTGGTTTTTAAATGTAGCAATGGCATCCATGAGCAGAGGCAAGGAGGTGGAAATGAAAACAGCCTGGCAAATGGTGCAGAGACTTGGGGAAAATGTCAATAATGGGAAACAATGGGAAAATTATTTGATATATAGGTGAGAGATACCATAAACTTCAAGCAAATCTTCAAAACGCATCAGTTTTCTTTTAGAAGAAAGCAGATCATGTAAGCATATAGGTTGTGATTTTTTATTAGGGACGCTTTAAATACTTTGACCAAATATTTTTCTCCTAAGTCCTTCTTAAAGGGGACTGCTATCCTAAAGAATTTTCTGTAATGATGGACATATTCTACATCTCCAATGTCTACTACAGTAGCTACTAGTCACATGTACCAAGTAAAATATGTCCAGTGTGACTGAGGAATTGAATGTGAAATTATATTTATTTTTAATTAATTTAAATTTAAATAGCCACATGTGGTCACTGGCTACTGAACAGAACAGCTCAGGTGTATGCCAAAGCTTTCTCACAACAGCAACTACTTATGAAATAGATACACGCCCTCAATTTCCTTTTTAGCTTTACATGTATAGATACAGCTTCAGTACTCAACCCAACCCTTGTTTTTGTAAAGGCAACAGAGTATGACCCAAATTATGACAGCACCAGAGAGTTTAGAGAGTAATTAGGGTCAGGGTTTCTGACTTGTAAAGGTCAACCTGAAGGACCATGAGGTTTGAAGCTCCCTTGAAAACTAAGCAAATAGTTGGAATTCCAGTTTCTTTTCCTTTTTTCCTTAAGCTCACCTTCTGCCTGCTGTAATGAAGTCTGCAGCTCAAATGATCAAAAGCTTGAAGCAGGCGTGACGATGGCCTCCTGCCATGGCTCTATGGCTCCAACAGGAAGGACATGAAGGGGGTCACGATGCTGGGAGCTCTTTCACTATGATCTCAGCTTCTCGAACCCCACAAGAGAGTAGCAAATTAAGCTGCCCTTCTAAAAATTCAGCTCCTAAAATGTTGGCATATTTAGGTTTTTCCTTGGGTATAAAAATCCTTCAGGCCCTTATGCTCAAGAAATGTACATTTTCTTTCCTAAAAATAAGTGAGCAGCAGGTGCCATACCAAACAAGTCTTAAATGATTTAAGCTGAAGTTGGGAGGGCTCCATAATTTAATTCATTCCAGTTATTGCTCATTTGGAGTCAGGGGAAGCTCTAGCTGCATGAATTTCAGATCATTTCTATTGGGCAGTTATAATTTTGTTATCAGTCTTTGCAAGTTGAACTTACAGTCCATCGGAGTAATAAGTATGCACATGCCCCCTATACACACATCCCTATCAAAGGTCAACATCAGTCAATGCTTCTAAGAAAAGGTAGTATGTAATATTTAAGGGTTACTTCCAATTCCTTTCCAGCATTTCCCACGACATTTATGCCCTAGCTCTATTTTATCACTGCTAGGGAAAAAAATGTCATAAATAATTCTCTTGGGATGGTCAAGGGAATGTGTATAGCCTCTCCTCTGATCACAAAATAATGTCAAGCGTTTTGTACAAAAGGTACTGCCAACTTCATCCCGAATTTTTAAGTCAAAATTCCAAATATTCGGTCCCATTCTTCCCATCAAAACTTGACAGAAATTCCCAAGTTATTTTGCAAATCACTGTTATTACATCTGAAATATGCCGGTTTGAGTGTTCCATCTCCATAAAAGGAGAGTTTAATAAAAGGACTGTTTCCAAAGATGAGGACAAGGCATATGGAATGCACAGGAGAGTGCGGCACCACAGTTAGTAACAGGGAGGGGGATGCTATCAGCACCCTAAAATTTGAAAGGGTAAGAGAAGAAGAAAGCATTTGCCCAGGGGAGAAAGAACTGTATAGAGTGGGCTGTCTGACAGAAGTTGTGATTTGGTGGAGAGACCCAGCCAGCCATAGGACAAGGTAGCCTGCTAATGCAATCCATACTTGTTAGCCTCTCAAGACAGAGGCCAGGTGAAGAGAAGATCTGAGAGCGCAAGCAGAATACATCCAGCACACCAGGTCACTGGAACCTGTAGCCAGAAAGATCTCTTCTTAGCCTGCTGATCGAAACATGAAATATAAGTGTATTGGTTCACCTTATACCTTTACCTGAACCCTTCCGGCCATTCAGGTTTTGAATTATTTTGGGACGGTCCCTGGGAGACTCTCCTATGAATCTGGAAGGCATTAGAAAAGATGAAACCTGAATGGGATTATAACAGGCTGGAAAGTGAAGCATGAATGTGAAATTCTGAGCTCTTCCCATACCTTTCCTCTAGGGGAAGAACACAGGTAACGGTCTCTCAGATTACCTCACCTCCAGCCCTGCTTATTTATGGTCAGAGAAGGTTCTGCCAAAATATCGCATAAAACAAAGAAAATGGAGCAGATGAGAGATTATTTCTTAGCTAAGATGTTATGTAAAGTTTTAAACATCACCAAACTAGACAATTTTCGTGATAGTTAAAATATTTGGCACAGGACATTTTTCATGACTCTATTGTACCAAACCTTTACTCCTTGATTTTCCTAGTGAGGTGAAGTTTACTGTTTCCAGTGGGACCCAATAGTCCTTGCCAACATGATTGTGAATCATGGCACCATTTGAAAATGTCAGTCATCTATACTATTAAATATTGGTTTGATTCAACATAGCTCTGAAGAGAAAGTGGTATTTGGCCTTTTCAGTTCCTTGCTTGCAAAATATATAAGCCTGTGTGCATATGTAGTTGCTTTCCAATTCACAATGATGCTTGTTTTGAATCCCAATAAGTTTTCCATCCTTGCTTGCAACCTCCAAATGATTTCATCTCCATTATTTTCTTAGTGTCATCTGTGGATGAGAAAGCCAAAACAATTCCAAGTCCTCCCTGGCATCTCAGATTCTCTGAGGGTTTTATTTATACTAGCAAACTAGGGATTGATTGTACTATAGGATAAACAACCTTCAGCTTATGTAGGAATGTTTTCAACATCCCATTTTCCATTCGCACATGTTCTCAATAAGTAACTCATCAACAAAATCATTCTGTGTGCTCTTCAAAGCTCGCCTTAGAGCCTGTTCTTTTCCTAATATTGCAAGGCAGTAGCAAAAATGTCATAGTTAAGATCTCAAAGGTATGATATTATAATCTCCTCATCTCTATCACCTATAATGAAAATCCAAGTTTCAGACAGAGTTTGCCAAGGGACTGTATCATAACCAAATGGTGTGTTTTGTAAAAATGCATCTTCTGCTTTTATTTTGTTTCATCTCTGAATCCTCTACTGAAACATCTTAATGATACCTAGTCTCTTATAGGATAAAGGTCAAGCTCCTTAGAATCCCATTTATGCATTCCACAAATATTTATGTGGTGCCCTCTCTGCTTCAGACAATGTTCTAGGTGCTGTGAATATTTAAAATTTGGTCCACATTGAGATGCTTGTGGGCCAATTATCTTTCTCCAATTATCTTACCCTTTCTTACTCCCTGACTTTACATGCACTGCAGCTCAGAGCATACTTCCATCATTCCTCTCCCAGCCACATTTTCTTGCTGCTAATTCTTATTTTTCCCTCGGAATGCGCTGAGGCATCATCTGTGGGAATTCTCCCCAACTCCCTTTGGATGAGTTCATCGCTTTCTTCTGAACCCAGAGAGCAGACTTCCTATCTTTATTACAGTCCTCATCATATCTGCTGAGGGTATACACAGATCCACCTCTCCCTAAATTTGTGAGCTCCATGAATGGACTTAGAATTTCACTCATCCTTGGCACCTAGCACAGTGTAAGTGCTCAAAGATTTGTTGAATAAACAAATGAAGGAACCCACAGAGCAAAGAAAAATGTGTTAGTTGAAACTTTAAGAAGAGAAGAAATTCTTTCATTCATAATTAGGAATTACTCAGCTGAAACTAAAAACCATCACTGAGGCCACCAACTATGGGTGACTTTTTCAGCACCAGGCTGGAGGCTGATAGGTTAGAGCCACCGGAGATTACGATCCTTGGCATGCACCTTACTTGTTTTACATCTGTCCTGTCCCCAGCACAGCCAGACAGAGTGGCTCTATTCCCTAGGAAGCTGTTCTACAGAACAACACAACCTCAAAGTCAAGGAGATGAGCAAGGAGCTCAGGAAGGCCTGCCCTCTATATAACATGTGCCCTGATTCTCCCAAGTGGATTCACTGTCTCTCCAACCAAACTGTCAGCTCCTGTAGGAAAGAAAATATGTCTTAGACCTCTCTACTTCCTTCTCCTCTAACCTCCTGTTTCAATCAGAAGTGAACACTTGGCATGTGCTTAGGAGTACTGTTTTAAAGAATACATTATTTCCAGGATGAAAGAAGAAAAGGAGACTGTGTTAGGGAACACCAGCTGTTGTAAGAAATAAATCCCAAAATATCAGTAGCATATCACAGAAAAGGTTTATTTCTCATTTTGCAACAGTTCACCGAAAACTGACTGCTCAGTGGGTAGCTTTCCTCCAGGTAGTAAAACAGATTCTGGATGCTACCTTGTGGTTCCCCCAGGGAGGACTAGAGTACTTACTTTCTCTATTCATCCAATGGACAAGGAAAGAAAGTTTGAAGGAGGCACAACTGCCACTTAAAGCCTTGTGAGAGTGTTCCACATTATTTCTGTTCTCATTCCATTGGTAAAATCCAGTCACATGAACACTCCCAGAGGTTAGCAGCTCAGAAATCCAGTCCTGGCTAGGCAGCCTCTTCCTAATGACAACTTGGTACAACAGAAGAGGGAGCCCCCATTTTGGTGTTCAGTTAAGATTCTCTGACACAGTGATTATTTATTTAGGAAGTGGTAATAAAGAGATAACCTCTAAGAAATTAATCCCATCGCTCTACTAATAAAACTTGCTGTGACCATAAAACAGCCATTATTTCTATATGGCCCACTTTTTCACCTGCTAGGATTGCTGCTTAATTTATAAGAATTTCCATAAAGAGCCAGAGCTTTGTTCTGAGAGTTCAGAGAACTTCCTCTCTTCTAAAGAATATTCTGGATAAGATTAGCATTTCCCAAACTTTTCTGCAGAATACTGGTATATCTGTGTGGAAATTTTTCTTAGCAATTTTGTCTGGGAAGCCCAGCATTCTGTATTCCCATCTCAAAGGTTCATAATGCCTGTTAGTACAAAGACTCTGAAAACTTCTATAGTAAAGAAATGTTTCATTTTGTTCAAACAAGCATTTCCCAAACTTATTTGGCCACCAAGTTTATATGTTGAAGAACATCCTCTAAGCCCAAAATTCTACATAAAAGGAAATATAATAATATAAAAATAAGAATTAGCATTTATTGAAAACTTCTCATGTGCCATACACCACACTATTTAGTTTAATAACAAGCACCTTATGAGGTAAAAATCATTTCTCCATTTAAAAGGTAAACAAAATTAGACTCAGAGAGGTTAAGTTCTACCATTAAATATAAATGTTTGGGTTATTGAGCAAAATGCCCCAGAGAACATGTACTTAAGTCCTTTTAGAGATGCAATCTATGAAAATATTGCATATGATTGTCAAATGATTTTTGTGAGAGTCTTAATGGCACATGTATGGTGGGGCTTCACCAAAAGCTTTGTAAGGCCAGACCAAGAAAACTCTACAAGAAATATGTTCTTTGCTTTCTAACTAGGCTTTACTGACAGTTGCACTCAGTACTGAGAATGAAAGAAAAACAGAGGGAGGTCCAGGGTTCTGAATATAGAATTTCCCACACAAAGAAGTTTCTTCCTCTGCAGCCAGTAAGTTCCAGTTACCTAGAAGGAGTGGGACTATATGGGAACTAAGTTCCTATCAACATCCTCACTAGGTAATGGTAACCTCTCATTAAACTATATAGTTTAAAATGCACAGATTTTCATTGGGGAATCCAAAGAGTGGACATTTAGTTCCTACTTACCATCCCTGTCTCCTGGAAAAGCCTGGATTTTCTAAAATGATGGTTGTGTCATTCATTTCCATCATGGCATTCATTTTGGGAAAGAAACAGTTTAGAGGAATGGGAATGCTGTATGATCGAGAATCAAGACACTGTAAATTCTAGGCCCAGTTCTACCAATAACACGTGTGATTTTCGAACAATCATCACTATCTCTCTTACACTCCTGCTATCATCTGCCAGATGTTACACTAAGCATTCTGCAATTATTCTCTGAATTAATCCTTACTTTCCTTTAAAGTGCACAATTTTTATCACCATCTTATAATAAGAAAATTGAGTTTTTGAAGAGGATATGTAACTTATACAAAGTTACACAAATATTGGGAAAACTTTGGCTGTATTATTCTATGATCCATTTGAATGGATTCCAAGATCCACGATCTTACCAATTCCCCACAATGTTTCCTCTTTAGCATTTTTCATCCCCAAATTAAGGTATCTATACTAGCCATTCTCTAAGGTTTCTTCCTAATCAAATCTTCTGTGATCTACAAAACACACACTTTAAAAGTAATTTATGGGGGTACAAGGGTAGTTCAGTGGTAGAATTTTCGCCTGCCATGCAGGAGACCCGGGTTCGATTTCTGGTCCATGCATTTCCCAAAAAACAAAGAAACAAAAATTCAACAAATGGTGCTGCAAAAATAGGATTCACATGGAAAAAATAATGAAATAGGACCCACCATACAGCATACAAAAAAAAAAAAAAAGTAATTTACTTCCTTCCCAGGATAAGCCTGTCATTTCTGGTAGCTGCCACCAATTGGGTATTAGCTTTCTGAATTATGGAATAAAATCTCAGACAGAAACTATTTCAACATAGAATCTCAGTTATTAACCATCTACTGTTCCTTTGAAGAGGGAAAGGGACTTATTCCAGGATAATGTAGCTAATTGTGGTTCAATAAAGCAAATGATGTCAATACTGTTCTTTTTCCAAAAATTTAGCTCATTATCAAAATGGTACACACAGTAGGGACAGGTTAGATTTACCATGAATCTAATGGAACTTAAGTTTTCAAGGCCCTGGGAGGAGCCCTAGAAGGTCAGTATTAATAATTTTTGTACTTTCTTTCTTAAAGAGGACTTTCAGATTGTATAAGCTTTAAGATCCACAAAACTTGGATCCACCCCCGTCTGTTGGTTAAGAGTGAAAATTCTATGGCTCGTCTACCTTGTGTACAAATCCTGGCTCCACAACTAACAGCTATGTGACCATGAATGTGTTACTTAACCTCTCCGTGTCTCCATTTCCTGTTTGGTAGCATGGGTATTATAACAGAAGTTGGCTCATAGGATTAGTATGTAGATTAAATAACTCATAGGAAAATATTTAGCACAGAGCTTATAAATTGATAACTACATATAAGCTATGATTATATAATAATTACTTCAATAGCTGTATGGATATTGATAGCATATATACTAATTGATCAAAATTTAAAGAACTGCAATACTTGAATGCAATGGCCATTTCACCTAGTTAGAGTGCCATTAGTGTTAATAAACATTTAAAGACCTAGAACAGAAACATATTCTGAGTCATACTTTCTAGAAGGTACTCACCATTGATAGACAGCTTTGCCAAGTAACTTGAATTCAGATAAGAGTTACTTTGGGATGCTTAGCTTTCCTAACAAGTGCTAGAACCAGCTCTCCTCAACTCTGAGTTTTTGATCATCCAAATTAAAACTCCATCTTATCTTTATTGTCCAAAAGTATATTTTAGACATGTTTTATTTTGTTTTTATTCCTGCTTAATTGGCAGCACACTAAGCTATTCATTCACTCAAAACTTTCTAAATGAAAATAATAACGATGGTGACCTCATTGACTTAGCATTTTGTGATTATCTTACTTGATCTTCATAAGAGTACCATGATGCAGGCCAGACAAGTATCATTATTTCATATTTCACATAAGGAACTGAAGCTCAGGGTAAGTAAAATGGCTTGTCCAAGGTGATCGAGTAAATAAGTAGGGGAAACAGGAGGAGAAACCAGAATTTCTCACTCTTATTCTGAAACTTGAGTTTTATACTGAGTAAATTTTTCAAAGCTCAAGACCCTGAGTAGGATAGTGTTTTTTATTTATTTGTGTATTTATAAACCTGGCTTCTCCCTACAAACATTTTTGAAAGGGAATAAGGCTTATTTTTTTCCTGCAAAATACATCAAACACATGAGAATAGAGTAGAAAATTTTCAATAAATGTATATGGTACTCTTCTCATGATTGTTATAATAGTATCAGGCATTACAACCTCTGGTAAAATTCTCATTTACTAAGAACCACAGTCCAGGCCAGCCTTACATATGGGTAAATGAAATGGAAATTTCCCCATGAATGTGATTTGAGGCACTGAAAAAAGTCTCCTACCAAAGAGAACTCCAAGCTTCCTATCGTGCCTATCATTATTCCTCCTGCCATTATTCCTGACCCAAAGATGCCTGGTGTTCACATGAAGAAAACCCTGGAAGAGTCAGCTGTTTAAAGGCTAACCAGGAAAATTACAGATTGACACCACGGAAGTAGGCAAATGAGAACCATAATTAAGATGGAAAATGGTAACAAAGAAGGGTTATGGGATTTGGCGTTGAAGGGTTTGAGTTTTTAATCTTAGCTTTTTTTTTTTTCCACTCTACTATGCTGTTTCTAAGCTTAATGAAGTGATTTTTTTAAGGCATTACTTAATCCTCCCTCATTCAGACTATGATTTCTGGGTCTTTTAATCTTCAGAGCTCTTATTTTTCCCTAATCCTTTAATCAAGTGCATTAGTGATCTTGAAGAAGGAGTAAACAGCACATTGATGAAATTTTCAACCGATAGTTTTTGGGAGGTGGTAGAAAAAACCACCGAGGACAAATAAATAATGCAGACTCTGACAAAGATACATCGCAGCATAATGTAGGAGGAAAGTGCAAGATATTTTCCCTAGGAAGGAATAATCTAAAACACCAGTGATCAGATAAAGCAAAATAAGCTTGGTTGTAAGATCAAGACACATAGGCTAGGAAAATGAGAGCATTTTTACCATCATCTTTAACTAAAGAAGACACAAAACTATTCTATACCTGGGAGAATTCAATATAATGCTACCCCATGAATATTTTTGGCTTAGCTAGAGCCAAAAATAATTCAAAAAGCGTTACTTTCTCAGTCTATGAGCAAAGAACTAAGTAATTTAGGGTTTGTGGTAATATAAGTAGTAGTGACACTTTTACTTGTTATAACAACAACAATGAAGCCTCCTGTTTAACTTCACAATTTTAAAAGCACTTTCACATACATGGTTTCATTGGATTTCAAAATGACTCAGATTGGTAAACGTGAAAGGACTTATAATTCCTATTTTAGGAAAGAAAATTAGAAATCAAAGTGGGAAAGCAACATCTGCAAGGGTAATTCACAAGTCTAGGGATGTCATAAAATTTCATAATTCTCTGGCTCCTTAAAACCATCTAATCCAATTGCCTCTTTTATATATTAGGAAAGTGAGGCTTGGAGAGAGAGTGACTTTCTCCAGGATAATACGATTAATTAATAGAAAAGCCTAGTTTGTGTTTTTTGTTTGTTTTTTTTTTTTTTTTACCAAACTCTGCTGCCTCAAAGATGATTGCCTAAGTCCAAGTTGATTATGAAATTTGGCCAGAAGTGTTCAGGTCTGCCTTCAATGTTAGATGAGAAGCAAATATCTCCACTATAATATTTGCAGTATAGCGACACTTGCAAATAAATAAATGCAATTTTGAATACCTCTGAATCAGAACGATATACATTAAATAGGCAGAGAAGCAAAAATGCCAGCAATGCGGGCATTGATTTATGAAGAGAGTCTAGAAGATTAAAAGTGACTAAATATGCATGAGTTGGCTAATGACTGAGGAAAGACAAGGAAGTCTATAAATATTTGAAGGATATAAATGCTATAGAGGAAGCAAGAATGTTTTAAAAGGAAGGGGAGAGAGCCAGAAATGTTAGGATTAATGGAACTCAATGAAGAAAGGGAAAAATTAAAATTGAACATAAGGAAATACTTAAAATGATATTTATTATATTCTAGATTTGTCTTCTAAGGCCAGAGGTGGGGTTTGCCATTGGGGATATTTACAGTCTTATTGGGTAAAAATACCTAAGCCAGAGACACAAGAACTCATTTTCCAATGATATAGAAGGGATGGAGCACATGTGCTTAGAGATCTTTTCCATCTTTCATTTCTGAAATCCTGGGAACCCCAAACCATTGTTTTCGTTTTCATTCATTTTGAAGGCTGGGACTGTGGGGCTTTGTGTGGTAAAGGTGGTAGACTCTCCATGTGCTAACAACTCCTCTGTTCAATGCAGGACCTTAGAGATGAATTCACAGACTCCACTAAATAGGGAAAAATCTGAATTTACTTTAAAAAACTGCTTCCCAAAGAAATGAGAGAAGTAACCTTAGCAGCCTCCAATGGAACAGATGAGCACAGCCTGCTTTCACTCAACTCTACCCACCTGCCTACTCCCACATGAAGAATCAAATGAGACTGGCTCCTCTCCCAACAACAAGCATAAAAGAAGCACCCTGGCCAAAGCCAAGATTGTCTCACTATCACTGTCTCCTTGTGGCAGGTATTTTATATATGTTAGTCTGGGTTCCAAATTTATAGTTCTGCCATGCCCAAGAGTATCTGAGAAGTCTGGTGGCCCAGGCTCTCCTTGTCTTGTTCTCAGCACCCATGTTCTTTGGGATTCTGATTCTGAGATCAGCTATTACCCTGCTCTGTCTCCTAGTAGACATGTGGTTTGATTTTGAGATATTGCTGTTAATGATTATGTTAATGAAAATAATAGTATCTAGAATGGATGGTATATCTGCTAAGTGAAAAGGAAATGTAGTTGCATCTACTGAAGGCCCTACATGAGGTAAGCTTCAAAGGCTCCTGTCGACCTTGCCTAGAGCTTCACCTCTGGCAGCCTATTCACTCCTTCCTTCTCATGCACAGTATCTATATCACTCCCACCAGTACCTATGAAGTACCATATCTGACATACCACACTGTTCAATAAATATTCATTAAATGATTGTGTGAGCCCAGCCTGCTGGTTGGCTGTGGTGTCACCATCCCAGTCTTGGTGTCTCCCGATACTGGGGATATGTTTCTCGGCCCTATATCCCCACCCACCAGAGCAACCTTGGATGAACCACCTGGATTACTGGCACACATCTGTCTTTAAATAGCATCACTTCCCAGAAACGCCAGGAGTTAGGCCTTATTCACCACATCGGAATTATGTGGACTCTGGCATTAGTCTTCCGAAAGCCCTATTTCTCCCTATTACTTTGGACAACATGATTTGGTTATGTGGTCCCTTCCAAGGACCTTGATGGATGGGTGCTACAGGGCCTAGTCCCTCCAATTTCTTCTTCCCCAAGTATTAGTGGGAACCAATGCCAATTATGAAAACAAACCACTTTTTAAATTTTAATCATTTTTCTCTTTTTCTTCTTCTGGAGATCTATTTGTACTTCCCCAAACAAAAAGACTGCTGAGATCCTCAGTCTGAATCTGGTTACCATCACATTTTAGGCCATTCATTAACAATACACTCTGTGGAAAACCACTGAAGATCATTACAGCTGTAGTCGGAAGCCAATGTGCCAGGATAATGAAAAACAATTCTGCAGTTTCCCATGCTCTGTTGGCTGTGTTTGTCATAAATGAATTGTGGAGATTTGAAGTGAATGATCCATATCATATTGAACTGTCCTTTTTTATTGCTGACAATTGAAGGTGACTGAGAAGCAGGACCAGTGTCAGACTGATCTAAGTGGAAACCTTCTCTCATTAATTTCTGAGGTTGACTTGTATTACTTGATGAAATTAGGACCACAGTGAAATGGATTTTATTGTACAGAATGAGTGGTTGAGCTTTCCTCCATTTTAGTGGGTTTTTTTAAGCCCCACACCCACCTCGGACTCTGTGGCAGAAGGAACCCAGCAGGGCAGAACTTTTGAGTGAGGCAGGGCCTGTGTGCAAACAAAACGAAAACAGTAATGTAGTGGAGGAAATTGAAACCATATGGACTTTTATGCCACATATGTTTGAGCAGCTTTTGGGTAGCTTATGAAACCAGACGACCAGAGGAATCTCTGTGAGTTCACCTTAGCCCAAGGCCTCCAGGCACAACTGTCCCCAAACTAGTGCAGGGAGCTAGGAACTTATTCTATGTATAAAAGATGAGGTAGAGAAAACTATCCACATCCTCTCTTCATTCTGTCCCAATCATTAGCTGTCCTGATGAAATGCACTTTCATTCAAGTTTAGGTTTTTAGCTGAGCTGCTATCATTTCCAAAAGGAAAAGGAACTGGAATTTACTCTAGCTGTGTTCCCTCTTCCCTGACCCTGGCAACTTCTGGAGGGGAAAAAGGAGTCAGGGATGGCTGAGGAAAAATGAAAAAATCTGAGGAAAATATTGAGTAGAATACTACAGAATGTGGAAGAAAAAGCTGCAGACCCCCTACCAAAGAGCCAAGAAAACAAACATATTTTGCACAAGGAAAACATTTCTAAAGCTCACAGTATGATTTTTTTTAATAAGTATATGTTAGTGCCATAGAGGTTAAAGTTTTGCAATCTGATTTTTGGAGACCGACAGACAGGCCAGTTCAGTTTTTTTTTTGAAGTTTTGTCATCTTAAGAGTAAACGTATGCTGATATTAGCTACCCACTTTCTGGAAGATTTGTTGAGTATTTTAAAATGTAAAAATGCTTTAAAAATGCTTAATAACAATTAGGAAGTTCAGAAACTTCAGCTGGGAAATATCACAAACCACAGCCTGCAGATTTATTTATTTTCTCTAAAGCCCCCCACCCCATAGTTTTAGAAGTATGGCTTTTTAGGATTCACATGTTATTGGCTCAGAAATATGTGCAGTCATTTTTAGTTTCAGAATATGTAGCAATGGCTGGTTTAAGTTATTTCGATGCCAAATTAATGCCTGGCAGCAAAGACTTCTGACCTTGAGATGCTGTGATCCAGCAGAATTTAAGACAGTTAGGAAGGCTGTCATTGACAAACTAGTGATATTAGTAAAGTGAGTCTTCTGGATCTCTCTGTTTTCTTTCCATGTTCTCTTCCTCTCCCCATCCATTGCCAGTCACCAGTACCCCTGCCTAAGATCCATTTTTCCCATCTCAAGCCTTTTGAATGCTTTCTTATAGCTACTCTCAAACCACATTTTTCTTGTGCTTCTCAGTAAGAATTAAACTTCTAAACAAATTCACTCTAGAATATTAATGGCAGTAACATATTTAACATAATGCCCATCCTAGGAATCTTTGAAAGTAAATACAGGCCTAATCCACTGTGTAAAGTTTTTTCTTATCTGTACAGAATTTTGTCCTAAAGCAGCAATCCGAACTCAGTGTCCTGACATTGATTATATATCATCCATCACCTCCTGGCTTTCAGTGAATCACAGATTGTTAGGACTTGAAGGAGTCGTATGAGACACAAGCTGCATTTCACCATTTTTCAGATCAGGAAATGGAAGCCTAGAGAGTTGAAATGATGCAATAAATCATGTGTAGAGTCAATGAATAATTGGGATTCATTCTCAAATCCTCTGACTCCTAACCCAGTGCTCTTTCCACCACAGCACACCATCCTATGCTGTTTTAGCTCCTAAATGTTTCATCCAATGCTGCCAAGGGACCTTCTCCCAGACATAGGAATGTTCCATGACTAAATAGGAAAAGATGGTAAAAAAGCCACTGAAATGATGACACAAAATTCTATCATATCTGGGATTTGGAATGTTTAAATGATAAATAATACATGCTACCTGGATAGTATTCCAAAGTAAACTCCATATGAGTAATTTGTGAACTATTTTATGGCATGAGAATGTATCTAAACATTGTACTCATATTAGTACATCTTTGCATTGCTACAATCACCATCAGCATCTTTGCCAAAGACGGCTCTGTAGTAAAGGGAATCAAGCAGGGTTGGAAAGTTGTTCATGGGTAGTTGACAAAAATGCAGAGAAATTATACAGTAAGCAATGCAAGCAGGGTCCTATCTTAGAATAAAACTTTATATTAACATAAGAGAAGAGCTTCCTATAAACTAGACGTGATGGGACCTCAGGAGAATGTACTTTTAGAGGGTTTATTCACACAGAGTTTTGTTGATGCCAAACATCTGGCTGGAGAGCAAACCATTCAGTCTCTCAACCAGATGTTTAGTCTACCCTGTGCCAAACATCTGGGCAATTGATGGAATCATTTCCTTTTCATTAGGGAACTTGGCCATAGCGACCCAGAGGTGCAATCACAGCATGAGAACACAGCTTGAGTATGGTGGATTCTTGACCCTCTAAGATCCCCAGAGTAGGACATTTTTCAGGTCTGTGTGAGTTGATTCAACATCACTTTATTTTGAAATTTGTTCACTGTTTGTTGTTCTGAGACACTTTGATGCCAGTACATTTTTTAAATCCCTACTTCATAAAGAACAGAGGCCCTGAGTTGAAAAAGAATATGTTATTGGCATTTAACAAAAGGAGGCCATTGACTGAAAGCTACACTGGTTTCCTCCCAAATTGTCATTAAGTGACCTTTCTCTGCTGTTTCAGCTGCTGTGGAGAAAAAAGGTGCCGACATTTTGTTGGCACTGGCCTGGGAATTCATAATGAGTATAGAACTTGGCTCCATTATAAAACATAATCCATCTAACAAAGGGAAATCATTTAATGGGCACTCTCTTAATTACAACAATTTGGAAGAAGAAGAGGTTGAAGACAACAGCTGAAAGCATAACAAGGTCACTTAATGAGATTTTTGACTTTGGACTCCCTTCTAGTAGGCCAGCATCCCCAAAAGATGCTTAAAGGAATATCAAATATTTAGCAATATTTTCCTCATCAATTCTAATCAAAGGAAAGGGAAAAAGAGGAATAAGGGAATAGGACAAGTAAAGGAGGAGGAAATGAAGTACTTGGTTGTCCTGAATTTTGAGGAATAACATGACAGCTATAATTCTCTGGTATTTTCTTCTAGGGATGGAGGGGTCTCTGAAGGAAGATTTTAGGCAGTCAGCCATGGGTCACAGCTCACTCAGGAATATTACAGGATTTGATATAGGAGTCTCTAGAAAGCTAGATGTGGAGTTTTGCTGATAGCCTCACAGGGAGGTTGTCCCTCTGAAGAGGAAAATTCTCCTACCTTAGTTTGCCTTCCTTGCTTATAATAATAGCAATGATAATGCCTTACAGGTGTTCAAAACTTTGCAGCTTGCAAAATGCTTTCCTACAGCTGACCTTTTGATACTTGCTCTTGACTGGGTGAAGTTTTTTTTAAAAAAAAGGAAGAAAATAATCAAATATGGACTCTTTATCTATTACTTTCCAGACACTGTGCTAAAAGCTTTCACATGGCATCTTATTCAACCTCTACAAACCAAGGAAGAATAAGTATTTTATCACCTTTTTCACAGAAGAGAAGACTAGGCTTAGAGAGAATAAGTACTTTGCACCCAAATTCCTTTTTTCCCTTTCCTTTGATTAGAATTGATGAGGAAAATATTGCTAAATATTTGATATTCCTTTAAGCATCTTTTGGGGCTGCTGGTCTACTAGAACGGAGTCCAAAGTTAAGGGAGCCAGTGAGAGGCTCGATTGGAATTTGAACGCCAGCCTCTCCCCAAAGCCCATGCTTTATTATTACACCATGTTGCTAACATAATTAAAATTTTAATTTTCTAGGAGAAAACAAAAAAAATGGTTTGAAAGGATTATATGCCCTAGAAAAGCCATGTTTTCATCCTGATCCATCTCCTGGAGGCAGTGTTCCTTTTAATCCCTATTCAATACTGTAGGTTGGAACCTTGATTAGATTATCCCCACAGAGATGTAGCTCGTCCAATTGTGGGTATTATCCTTTGATTAGAGGGAAATATGACTCCACCCATTCCAGGTGGGTCTTGCTTAGCTTACTGGAATCCTCAAAAGAGGGAGCATTTTGGAGAGAGCAATAGAGCCACAAGAGGAGATCCAGCAGAGCCACGAGAACCATGAGAGGCCTGCAGCCAGAGAGCTTTGGAGATGAAAGAGTTAGAATGCCCCTGGTGGAGCTTCATGAAACAAGAAGCCTGGAAAGAAAGCTAGCAGACGTTGCCAGTTTCACCAGGTGCCTTTCCAGTTGAGAGAGAAATCCTGAACTTCATTGGCATTTCTTGAATGAAGGCAACCTCTTGCTGGTACCTTAATTTGGACATTATTATAGACTTGCTTTAATTGGGACGTTTTCATGGCCTTAGAACTGTAAACTTGCAACTTTTTAAATTTCCCGTTTTAAAAGCTGCACTGTTTCTGGTATATCACATTCTGGTAGCTAGTAAATTAACACAAGTAGTATTAAATCTAATATTTACATTTTTTTAAATTGACATAAGAAACTACTGTAAGCAGAGTAAGATGTATTTTAATAAAGTGTTTGTATATAAAAAATTACTGTAGAAATCTATTGGATAAGATCAAACAGTACAGGGGTTGACTGGAGAAAGAGAAAACTAATTTTTTTAAAAACACTGCCTGTGATGATTTTGAAACTATTTATTGACCCCAGAAAAGCCATGTATTAATCCTGATCCAATCTTGTGGGGGCAGCCATTTCTTTTAATCCTGATTCAACAGCATAAGGTGAAAACTTTTAATTAGATTATCTCCACAGAGATTTGGCATGCCCAATTGCCGGTATAACCTTTTGATTAGATGGAGATGTGACTCCACCCATTCAAGGTGGAGTTGATTAGTTTGCTAGAGTCCTTTAAAAAGGGAGAAGAAACCTCAGGTGCAGACACAGATGTTTGGAAATGCAGATGCAGCTAATTAAATAACAGTTGCTTCAGAGCTGACAGAGGCACAGATGTTTGGAGATGCTTGGAGTGCCGACAGAGAGATCAGGTGCCTACCTGCTGGTAGAGACCAGCAGATGTCACCATGTGCCTTCCCATGAGATGCAAAGCAAGCCAAAGTTGTGTTCTGGATGAGCTAAGTGAAGGCCCACAGATGCTTAGAGAGGAAATCCCTGACATCAGCAGCTGGAAGCATTGGAACTGGGAACAAGGACCAGCATATGCCAGCCATGTGCTTTTCCAGCTGACAGAGGTGTTCCAGATGGCATCAGCCCTTCTTCAGTGAAGGTAACCTCTTGTTGGTTCCTTCATTTGGATATTTTCATGGCCTTAAAACTGTAAACTTGTAAATATTAAATTTCCTTTTTAAAAGTCGTTCCATTTCTTGTACATTACATCCTGGAAGCTTCAGCAAACTAATACATTCCCCCTACCTGTGAATGTCTCTAGGATGAACTTGGAGAAGGTTAATTATAAGACACAGTTCAGGACCTATGGCTAACCAATTCACTGATGAGGAAACTGAGACAAAGACAGAATTCAAAACCCAGGGCTCTCTGATTCCAGAGACCCAGAAAGACAAGAATTCAAAAATATGAAAGGAAATTGTTAGTGAATTTTGGTTGAAGGTTCCAGAAAGTATAGGAAGTAGGACTGAGGCATGATTGCTACACAGGAAAGAAAGCTGGATTCGAATGGAGGCTACACTTTGGGAAAAGTATGAAACCTCAGAAGAAAAAAGAGTTTGCTATAGGAAATAGGAATCTCCTGTCAATTCTCGTGCAGGATCTTATTTGATTAGATTGGCAGCAGCTTACAGGATAAATTGGAGGAAAGAAATATAGGAGAACAAGAAACCACTTTTTCTTTCAAGGCCATTATGATGATAAAATCTTCCTATTAATGAGGACAACGCATTCAGAACAGAGCTTCAGCCCCAGGCAAGGTGTAGCTCAGCCCTGATGTGCACTGCGCAGATATAAGGAGGGCAGTTGGACCTAGGAACTACCTCACCATTGAGAGGTGTTGACTGATCATTTTTAAGTTAGGTTTATTGAGATATAGTTTATATACAGTAAAATTCATCATTTTTTAGGTGTAGAATTTTATGGGTTTTGGTAAATGGTTTTTTTTTTTCTTCTTAACTGTTTGATTTTAAATCTATCTTAAATGAGGATTTGAGTCTCCATATCCAAGTAGACTCCTTCTGAGCATTAGTTAGCATATATAATGAGCCCAGGGCAAAGTCACTAGATTAAAATCTTCCCCTGAAGGTGATTTTCTTTTAATCTATTCTTTTCAGGCCTACTGGGGCAGCCTATTACAGTTATCTTCAGGGACTACCTCCCCATGTCCTGAAGTATCCACTTATATTAGCCTTGCTCAGAAGCCAACTGCAAACACCTTCTGTCCTTCAGTTACCTGAGTCCCCTGAAAACCAGCAGTCTTTCCATCGTGTACATAAACGATTAAGAAGCCTTTTACCTCTGACTTCGCATAGCTCTCCTCTCCACAGTCACTTCCTTCTTCCAGAACACTTGCTTCACTGGTACAAAACAGTCTCCTGGGTCTGATCCCTTGGCTGACTTCTCCTCATTTTCTTTTATCTTTACAGGGTGAAGTACTCTAGGGTGTAGGTCTCAAGTCTCTTCTCTAACTCTCTCTCTGTCTCTCCTTTTTAATCTAAAGGCACATTCAGTCCTCTGACTTTAAGTGCCATATTTATCCCAATAACTCCCAGATTTGTATCTCCAGACCTCATTTCTATCTTGAGTTCCAGAAAAATACATACAACTCTTTGTTCAACTATTTCACTTGGATGTCTATTTCAATCTTGATATGTCTGAAACCACACTTTTAATACCCTCAAATGTGTTTCTCCCACTTATTAACCTCAGAAAATGGAACTCCATTTTATCAGATGTTCTGGCCAAAAACCCTTGAAAATCATTAACAATGCTAATCTCCCGCACCCCACATCCAAACCATCAGCAAATCCCATTAGATCCATGTTCAAAACAGATCCAAGCCCACACTCACTTTAAGGTGTTTTAGTTCACTGTCCCCTTTGCTTGAATGGCTTTCCTCCAGATTATATGCATGGCGCATTCCCTCACTTGTCTCAAATCTTTCTCATGGAGACCTTACCTGACCACCTCACATACAGTAACTCCATCCCCAACCATCACTCTATATCCAAGGAGGGAAGAGAGTTTGTGGGTAAATATCCCAGCTTTAGCCTGTCAAGATGACAACTCTGAGCTGTTCTCTACACCAATTTTCAGAGGATCCTCAAGAGGACTCAGCCCCAGTGTGCCCAGAGTGGTGGGCACTGTTTTTTTGAGAACTGAAAGTGAAACATATTTTATATGTTTGTTTATTTCTGTATTATCTGAATCTCACACTAGGATATAAGTTGCATGGGTTAAATTGTTTTGTTTATAATTTCATCTCCAGATCTAGAACAGTGTTTGGCACATAAGAAGCATTCAGTAAATTTTTGTTGAATGAACATGAGTGAATGATCCTGATTTCCATTTACATTTGAATTGTACTCTCGTGTTTTCCTGCCACATAGGTTAAAGATTCTGTGGTGTCAACTTGACAGAGAACAAGAATAGAAGGAGGTAAGTGAGATTGAGAGAGTAGGGAAAAAAAAAAAGAAAGAGAAATGAACATTCTCCCTTGCTTATCTTTCAAGGATCACAAGGGCAGACCCCAGATAAACAATACCCAAATCTAGAGTGGGGCTTGGTGACAAGGAGGGTTACTGAATTTGGCCTAAGAGGTTCCCATACCCAGACCAGCAGTGGTCTCTGTTACTGGGGCTGAGGAGCAGGACCAGCTGGGGAAGGAAGGACAACACTTTTTCCTCTTCCAGTGTTTTCTTTCTCTGGTCACTGGCCTGTCATCAGCATCTGAGGCACAAGTGCTTCTTTTAATGCCAGCCACTAGCTAAGAAGAAAGGCGAGTAGCCAAGCCAGTGAGTGTCTCTGTCCTCGACCTCAATGAACACTCCTTTATTTGGGTTAATCCATCTCTACAAGAATTTAAGAAGGATCCCACCCAAGTAACAGAAAGGGAAGTTCTTTGGACTATCCCAGAGGCAGAAGTTGTCACCAGGAAGCCAGCTGACAACTGCATGTTCCATTAGTCTGCCTTCTGCTTCAAACTGAAGCACAATTGGTTGGTAAAAATGGGGGTAATTCCCTTTGGTAGAGATTTAGGGTCCTCAACAGAGGAATGGACAGAGTTAGGGCTCAGTCTGATGACTCAGGCATTGATGGATACTATGACCCTGTACAACTCCCTTCACATAGGAAAACATAAATCTCAGTTTTGAAATTCAGAAAATGAAGTCAACGTGGTCTACCTCACAGAGTTGTGAGGTAGATAATATAAACGTCCTGGTACATCTAGGTCCTCAATACATTTTTGATAAAATGCCAGAATGCTACTCCTCATTGTTCCAAATCCCACCTGCATCAGATGGAGTTCCTCTTCCCCAAAGCCTAAAGTATTTCCCATTTCTAAGTGAACAAGTGATGAGGGAGCAGATATGAACAGCTGATCTGTAAGTAGAGATAGATGTACATGTGTAGTAGGGGTGGCAGATATCAAAATCTGCATCTGTGTATTGTCTGTCTGAGAAAGTCTGCTCCTTGAGGACAGGGCTGGTGCCTTCTCTTTTTTCCTTCTTCATAATGTTCTTCTACTTCAGGATCATACAGGACTTTCTTAAATATTATTTTGCTGATGATCTATGATGCTATGTCTCCTACTCCTTTCCCTTAGTGCACAGGGACTGCTTCCTCACATGTTAGACTTCACCTGAGATAACGGAGCCTCTGTCATCCCAGTCAATGTGGACAGGGAGCAGGGAGAGGGAGGTGGAGCAGAGCTGTTGGGGCATTTCCACTACCAGTCATCTCTAGGTACTTATGGAAATGAAGCCTTCTGTGCTCAATGGAAAAGCAGCCACAGTCCAGAGCTCAGGAACCTGAGGGCATCCCAGGTGATTCCCCACTGGGCTACCCCACCAGGGCTGGATACTTTGAGGAAGGTAGGAAGAGGTTAACCTGCAGGACCATCACATCTATAATATACCTGCTTAGCCACCCAAGACTCTTCCTGGATGTGTTAGAATCTCCTAAAATTGCTGGTCTTGCAGGGCCTTAAGGAGTTAAAAAAGAGGAAGGCATCAAGAGGAAACTATGATTTATGGGGTACGTATTATATGCCAAGCTGACTAGTACCAGCTTGACATACATTGCTCATTTCATCCTTTAAATATCTCTGCAAAGTTAGTGGTAAATTTTTTCATATTTTATTTTGGGACCACATACGGGTTCAGAAAATTGCCCAAAGTTACACGGTAAATATATACTTTCTACCTTGCTCACTGCTCAAATATCCAGGTTGCCTAAGATTCTTCCTATTGCTATGAGGCACGTGCCATAAAGGAAAGTCATTCTGCATTTTGATGCAGGCATTTTGTTTTAACCCTTTGAAAGCTACATTTGAAAACTGGATGCACTGAAATGGTACCATGAATAGGTGTATATGTGTGAGTGCTGGGGAGCTTCTCAGCTCACAATGGGGACATAATCATTAAGAATAAAAGAGGGAGAAGAGTCAGTTCCAGGACAAGGTAGAAATTGGTATCAAAAAAAACAACCTTAAAGGGTGTCATATAAATAACCTTGACTAGGATTGCCCTTCCAGTAGAATTTATATCCATATATAGATTCATAAATGGTGGACACTAATCTTGCAGACAGTGACAAAAGTTAAAGCCATACCTTCAGTATCTTAAGTCCATAGACCCTGGAGTACATTGCCCTGCCTGCGTAAAATGTCATTAGGAGAAACTAAACAAAAGAGAAAACTAAATAGTGACAAAATAATGACAGCCTTGAACTAACCCCCACTTCATCCTTTGCACAAAGTAGCCACTCTACATGCCCTTCACCTAGGCCTATCCTCCTGGAAGCTAGCATTCCACTGCCACTAATACCGGTGCCGCCATTTACTACCCTTCGTAGTGGCGTGAATACAGACCTTGAGGCAGCAGAGATTCAGCTTACCATGACAACCACATTCACTACTAAGGAGAGCTTAAGCAAATCACTTACACCCACCCCTGAATTTCAGTTTCCTTACCTGAGAAAAGAGGAGGTTTCTAAGAGAATTTAATTTGATAGCCTTGGAAATTCACCTAGCACATTGGCTCAATAATGATGGTGAAGACTGTTTCCCTTTTAACTCCAAAGTTTAAGTGTTGGCCTGCCTGAAGGAGAGGGAGAGGGATAAGAAAGATGGTATTATCTTTCCATGCCCTTCACCCTCTGAAAATTTCTGGTGCCACAGAATGCAGGAGTCCATGATCCATATCAGCTCTCAAGAACAGGACAAGGGGATGACATCATAAACAGCTACTGAAAATCTCTCCCCAGAGATTCAATGAAAAAAAAGACAATTCTGAAATTTTCAGAACTCTAGAGAAAGATATGGACTAGAGAAGGGCCCTAAAAATGCTGAATTGAAGAGAGAAAAACATCAGGTAGGAAACCCCCATACCAGGAAGGTCAGTCCTCTCCCCTACCCCTCACTCAGCCTCACACAGCATGGGAAGGGTAAAGAAACAGCAGCTGGCATCCCTCCCATCGGGACACAGAATATAAATGCTCTTGCAACAGTGAGACAGAGCCCATCCATATGGAGACCGGGGGGACAGGGGACGACATTTTAAGGCCCAGGTCAGTGAGGGATGAGAGTCTGAGAAAATATGGACAGTCTGTATTTCCAGCCCTGGGTCTGAAAGACCTTCTCCTCATCCCTGAGGAAAACAGTAGCACGTGGAATGTTCCCTGCTGGGGTTTAGCTGAAGACTGGGTCAGCTAGGGGAGCCCTCTACCACAAATAAAGTGAGGAACACAGCCCCACACTGAGCCAGATTTTGGCTGGCAAAGTAAAGGCAAAGGAACCCTGCAGTTCCAGCCCTGTGCAACCAGATGTAGCCTGGGCTATGCAGAAACAGCTTCTCAGGACGATCAAGGTATGGAACAGTGCCATCTGCTGGGAAGACTGGAAAGTGTAAGGGCTTTTTCAAAGACTCTCCAGAAAAATATCTCACACCTATTGGAGCTGGTCTAGACCCCTGCATGGGAACATGCCCCTTTTTGGCTGGGAAATCTGGATGACCCAATTGTTAAAAACAGCTCCCTAGAACAAACCTAGGGCTTGAGTGCTGGCGAAAGACAGAGCACCACTGGGACCCAGCGGGCTTGTTTTATCCACAGAGACTGCTACGGTACGCAGTGCCTATCCCCCATCCCTGAGGCAGGCCACTGTGGGCAGCTGGTTTTGGGGGGAGACCAAGGGCAGAGCCCATCTGACAACAGGCCAGGGAGAGAGACAAAGAGATAGAGGACAAAGCCAACCAACAAGAAAACCCTAGACAAAAAAGAAAAAATGACCTCCAGAATAAACTAAGCAAGAAAATCAGATGCCTAGACCCTGGGAGAGAATCACGACTCACACCAGGCAGTATGGCGATATGGCCCAACCAAAGGACAAACCAACATCTCAACTGAGATACAGGAGACAAAACAATAATTTATAATGTTCAAACTAATCTTCAAAATCAAATAAAAAATCAAACCAATGAGGTGAAGGAAAATATGGCAAAAGAGATGAAGCATATAAAGAAGACATTGGATAATCATACAGAAAAACTCAAAAGCTTGAAAAAATAAAATGGCAGGATTTATGGGAATGAAAGGCACAATAGAAGAAATGAGAAACACAATGGAGATATACAACAGCAGATATGAATAGGCAAAGAAAAGATCAGTGAACTATAGGACAAGACATCTGAAATCTTATACACAAAAGAACAGATAGGGAAAAGAATGGAAAAATATGAGCAGGGTCACTGTAAATTGAATGACAATATGAAGCACATGAATATACATGTGAGGGATGTTCCAGAAGTAGAAGAGTAGGCATAAGAGACAGGAAGAATAATGGAGGAAATAACCACTGAAAATTTCCCATCTCTTATGAAAGACATAAAATTACAGATCCAAGAACTGGGGCATACCCCAGACAGACAGATTCAAATAGATTTACACCAAGACACTTACTTATAATAAGATTGCAGTTTTGCATTTCCTCAGGAAGCTAAATATAGAATGGCTAGGTATATATTCTGAGGAACTGAAAGCAGAGACATAAATGGATATTTGCACACCGATGTTTATAGTAGCGTTATTCATGATTGCCAAGAGATGGAAATAGCCCAAATGATGAGTGGATAAACAAACTGTGGTATATACATATGATGGAACATTACACAGGAATAAGACAGAATAAAGTCATGAAGCATACAACAAAGTGGATGAAACTTGGAGGACATTATATTGAGCAAAATAAGCCAAAAACAAAAGGAAAAGTACTATATGGTCACACTAATATATACTATAATGAGCAAATTTTGAGAGTTAAAGTTGAGAATGCAGGTTACCAGGAGACAGAAAGAGGGTAGAGTTTGGACACTTGATACTGAAGGAATAAAATGTTCAACATGATTGATTATAATCTTGTAACAATACTATGTGCTGGTTACACAATATTGTAAGTACAATGAACAATGCTGTATGTGAGTATGGTTGAAAGAGGAAGGCTAGGGGCATGTATGATACCAGAAGGAAAGACAGAGGATAAAAATTGGGACTGTATAACATAGCAAAATCTAAAGTGGACAATAATGGTGAGTAAATGTACAGATATAAGAAAGTTTTTACTTGAGGGAGAACAACTGAATATCACCATCACAAGGTGTTAAAAATGGGATGTTATATGGAAAAATAAAATTAATGCAAACCAGGGCTTATGATTAACAGTAACGTTACAGTATCCTTTCATTATTTGTAATAAAGGCAATATACGAAAGCTAAATGTCAATAAGAGAAGGATATAAGGGAGGAGTATGGGATTCTTGCTGTTTCTTTTTTCTCTCTCCCTTCTCCTCTTTTTCTTTCCTGAAGAAATGGAAATGTTCTGATATAGATTGTGATGGTGAATGCATAACTAAGTGATTATATCAGGAACGATTTATTGTACACTTGTGATGGATTTTATGACATATGAATAAAGCTGTTTGAAAAATAAACAGAAGGATATAAGTGCTGGAGAAGCTGTGAAGAGAGAGATGTACCTATTCACTGTGATAGGGAAGTAGAGTGGTGCAGCCCCTCTGGCAGGGTGGTGGGTCCACAGGAGGCTAAGTATAGGGTTGCCATATGATCCTGCAATCCCAATATTAGACAAAGACTTGGAAGAAATGAAATCAGGGACATGAAAAGGCATTTTCACACTGGTGTTTATGGCAGCATTTTTCATGATTTGTAAGGTGGCATAAGGGTAAATCTACTGATGATTGGAAGGGCAAACCACAGTCTATATATACAATGCTATAATGAGTGGCTGCAGGAAGGAATGAAGTCATGTGGCAGGCAACTAGGTGAATGACTCTTGAGGACATTATGTTGAGTGAAATAAGCCAGAAACAAAAGGAGAGATACTGTTTCTCCACTAATATAAACTATTATAATGAACAAACTCTAAGAATTGAATTTGAGTGCACTGGTTATCAGGGGATAAAAAGTGGGCAGAGATTGGGCAACTGATCATTAAGGAAGACAGAATGTCCAAACAGGACTCAGTGTAAAGCTTCCCAAAGTGTAAGCTCTTACAGCAGTCACAGCTGTTCCTGAATTTTAACTGTTATTTCTAAATTTTGAGAGGCCGTGCTCTCCATGTGTAACCTGGTAGTTCCCTGGAACACTGGGGATCTGGGTGACACCTCAGACTCACAGGTAAAGCCCTGCAGCTCTGGAAGTCAGCATTACTCCACACAGCAACTGTTAAAGAAGTTGAAAAAGAAATCAGACTCCAATTAGAGAAATGTAATGGACCTGGGTAGGACAAGATAAATCATGATAAAGGGTAAAGGATGGTATTGTCTGCATTTTAAAACCTCAATTTCTATGTGAGACCAAAGGAAGAGATGATTAGTTGGTCCAAAATTTAAATTTTCTATGGCACACTATCTAATTTAACTTGTCTGGTGAGCTTATTTAAACAACCTAATTATATGGAACCTAAAATAGGGAATGAGATCATATTATTCTGTATAGGTTCATGTAATACCCAGATACATCCAGAGAATTGTTAGCAGAAAATAAAAAAGTATTTGTAAGTCCCTCTAAGGAACTGGGGGAAAATGTGGAACTATTAAACTTCCCCACCTGGGGAATTCCTGATACTCTCTCAAGTATTTGGGACTTTCAATTTAATAAGCTTGCCCTTAGGAAACTTATTTCTGCAATGGTGAAGCCAGGCTGCTTGTAACTATGCCTAAGAGTCACCCCCAGGAAGCCGCTTTTGTTTTTCAGATGTGGCCTCTCTGTTTAAACAAACGCTGCAAATATACTCACTACCCACCCCCTTACATGGGACATGACTTCCAGGGATAATGTAAGCCTCTGGCTCTGGTATTATAGGAGTGAGAACTCCTTCTTGACCAAAGGAGGAAAATAAATGGAAAAAAATAAAGTTTCAGTGGCTAAGAGATTTCAAATGGCCAAAAATTCATTCTGGAGGTTATTCGTGTGCAAACTTTATCAGACATTCCAAACTACCTCAGTATGCCAAACCCCAACCAACAGTATTTCTGAAAACCCTATGGAGTTTTCAGAACCCTTAAACTCAATCAAACTCTCTATGATCTTTTTTCTTAGTAAACTCATTTTTTTTTTTTTCAGAAACCTAAGGCTTCCAGATTAATCCTAAAATCCAGAGGTACTGGTCTCTCCAAGAACATCAATCAGTCTCATTCCTCAACACCCCTTTCCAGCATGAAGAAGTTAAAATGGTCATTGCCCAGATATCCCCGAAGACTGAGAGGAAGATGAAATGAGAGGGAGGAGGTGTTGCTGAGAGATTACGGTTTAGCAAATGACTATGACTACTGACTCATTATACAGACTTTTTTTTATGTCTATTGTTTTAGAATAGCCAGAAGGAAATACCTAAAGTTGTTGAACTGTAATCCAGTAGCCCTGGTCTTTGATAATGATTGTATAACTATACTGCAAAAAAGACAAAGAAAAAAAAGTCAGTTATCCATGTTTATGTGGATCTACTGTTCAATTTTTTGTTCTGGTCCGCTGATATCTATAGCTGACAATATTACACTGTCTTAGTTAATCCACCTCTATTGCAAGTCTTAAAATTGGGTAGAGCCCAATACTAATGGTCAGTAAGAGGGTTGGAGTAAGGGGTATGGGATGTTTGGGGTTTTCTATTTTCTTTTTCTTTCTTTTTCTGGAGGAATGCAAATGTTCTAGAAATAATCATGGAATTCACAAATATGTGATGATACTGTGAACCACTGATTGTGTACTTTGGATAGATTGTATGTTATATGAATATATCTCAATAAAATTTACGAAAAACAAAACAAAAATAAAGCAGGCCCACCGGCACCCACCAGAATGGCTGTGCCAATGGGACAAGGATCCATGAGAGTGAAGCTTTCGGAAAGAAACAGAGACATGACTGGAAGTGGACATATAACGATGCTCAGCAACAGCCTGTCAAGACTTCCAATGAATGTTCCTAACTGAGGGTAACCATGTGAATTATCCCCTCATCATGTGCTGCCAGCTCACAGCCTCACTCTCAGACTTAGGCTGAAATACATGTACAGAGGCAATGTGATCTTACCATAAACTGGCTTCATCCAAATGCCCAAGCTTTTTGAGAGCACTAACTCAAAAAAAGAGCTCTGAGGAGGTTTAGGACTACACTAAACTTGTGATATTAAAATGGTTTAGAGGCAGGAGAAGAACAAAGAAATGAAGATGGTTGCTGTCTCCATTCCCCCCATCCCTCATCACCTACTGATAGGAGAAAGCTCTGGATTGGAATTCAGAGAATGGGTCAAATCACCAGCCATCCTATTTATTGGCTGACCCAAGTCCTTGAGCCTCAATATTCTCATCTATAAAATGAGGTAACCAAGATTCCTCTCCACAGTTCCTTCTTTCTAAAGTTCTGTGATTCGTAGTATGGAAAAAAAGAATTATAAGATTAAAAAATAATCCAGTTTATAAATAATTGTGTAGGTCCCACAGAATTCCCTATTCTGCATTAGGGTGTATATATTAAAAGAAAGTGCCTCTGCTCTCAGTTTATAATTCTGATCTGATATTAGAGATGATTGAATAGTCTACTGCAATACACAAGGTTGGTAAGTTAGAATGAAGCCTGCACTAAGAATCAGAAAATCTGACTCTGAACTCCAGATGCATTTCTTCCAGCTATGCATCCTTCAGAAAATCACTTAGCCTCTCTGAGTATTACCCTCCCCTTTTGCCTACTCCACAGAGTCAGCTAGTGATTAGTGATAAAATGTAATGATGGAAGTGAAAGCATTTTGTAATCTTTCAAGCCCTGTACAAATGGAAGATTTTACTTTCATCATTACCGTTCCTCTTATTGTGGCCGATTCATCGAGGCGCCCCACAATGTTTCTACCAAGCCTGGAGTACAGTGTACTCCATACTATTCCATTTGAATTGAGCACCAAGATAATGGCCAAAGGTCAGCCTGTCTCATCTTTGGATGAGTCCTGGAGCTGAGTCCATGGCTGACAGACAAGACATAGTCACGGGAAAACGTGGCATCAACAACCGAAGGACTAGGAGGTTGCTGAGATAACAGAGGAATCAGCAGAGCTCCAGGTGATTCAGGCCATGTTTAGAGGTGGTCTGTGGCTCAAGCCTCCCAGAAGGATTTGGTCCTAATGAGATTCAGACAAAGGAATTGAGATAGTTTGGTCAATGTGCATTAGAATATTGCTGCAAAAGTGATGGAGTTGCCAAAAAGTTTAATTTAAAAACTCTGCCCTAGATCCTTCTCCCCAGGTAAGATGTCAAGTTGGAGCTTAGAAGCTGAAAAACTTCTTCAGGGAGCTTTGAGGATCAGTAGCCCATGGTGCTGAACTTAGGAGGAGGCTATTATATCATTTTAAGGCTGTCCAGTCTCCTTTGTTATGGTACTCATGTAGGCCTCCTCTCCCTGGTGACTAGGTCCCATTGGCTAATCTTGCTCCCTTAAGGCTGGGGTTGGGTAACGGTCAGGTACCTATAACTATGTTTTTAGGTCACCCATGGCAAAAGCATAAACTAAAACCAAAATCAAGCCTATACACACATTAAGCCCACAAACCAAGCAGCTAGTAGAAGCCAGGTTCCTAAAGCCAAGAGAGAAATTCAACAACTAGCCAGTAAAACGCATGAGTTAAATTCAAGAACTGAGAAGAAAAATCCCAGAACTGAGTTGCCAAACCAACAGTGTGCTTAAAGCCATCCAAGACCAAGCGTTGCTTAGAAAGTTTGGATCAACACAGGCAAGGAAGCACTAGTAGAAAGAGCCAACCAAGAACACCGGGAGTCATTTTGAAGCAACCATATGACGAGCTGCTCCAAGCTTTCATTCACCCTTATTTTCATAAATAAAAGCAATGTTGGATTAAAGAAACCAGCAAAGAATATAACAACACGACCAGCAACATCCTCTTCCCTTTTCTAACACCAAAACCTACTATTCCTAGAATGGAAGGAAATGCATGGAAATAGTGCCAGAGAGGATGGGCATGACTTTATTTTGTCTCTTCTACCTACTTCTCTGAAACATTCTCTAATGACATGTATTATTTTTATAATGGATACAATATAGGGTACACTTTAAAAACAAAATAGAGGAAAAGTTATGATCATTCTTTATATTGGTAATAAAAATGTTTCCACTGCTAGATAGGCTATTAGTAGATCTTTCTACTAAGTATTATAGACAGTACTGATATGCCCATTCTAGCGTCAGAGACTAACCTTAGCAAAAAGATACAACAATGTTGATTCAAGCTACTGTGGGAGACTGGCAGGATTGCTAACCTTAGGTAAGCAGGGATTTTGGTTTCCCTCAAATTATATCCGAAGGGCAGTTAGCTCCTTTGGCTACTTATATTCCTCTCTTTTGGGTCCCTGGAATATCTCTGATGCCTTTAGAGGAGGAAGGGGGAAATAAGAGGAATCAAAGTCATAATACAGTGCATGCACAACCCAAAGGGGCACACACCAGACGAACGCTTCCATCAAGGAAATGCATCTCCTCCAATCCAACCTAAAGCATAATTTGTGTATAAAGGGAGAAGAGCCTGAAAATCCTTCTTTCTTTCCAGCAACTTCAGTTAACACTACATGCACAATCAATTGTGCCCTAATGCTTATTTTGAAAACAAGGTTCCAATGTAAGTGATATGTTAGGGAACAATTTGAGCATAACACAAATCTCACATTTGCTTCGGCATGAGTTTGTGAGGAACACAAAGTAAACGCTGAATTATGCATAGCAATACATAAAACACACACATACAGGACTAAAACATCTGCCCATTACCCCAAATAACCACATGTACTGTGAGCCACACCTATTCATGTTACATACAACTTTCTGTTCGATTTCAGATAACCTTCCTTCCATCACTTCACAATAACCCATTTACTACAACCCTTCCGATGCCCACTTCTGCCAAAAAAAAAAAACAAAACAAAAAACAGGTATTTTTCAAGGCAAAGTGGCATATTTTTTGTAGTTTTATGTATTTCTTAAGTATTTATAAAACTGTGCTACTATTTTTATTAGATTTATATCTTTCTTCTATGTGTTCCTGATCAAGTTTTCGTGGTACCCGAAGGCCCATTTTCTCCCATAGGCTCTACAGTTTTTCTTGTGTGAATTTACACAGCACAGTGGTTTTAAGAACACAAATGTCACATTATAGAAATGACTATATAAGGCTCTGCTCTAGGCTTGGTGGAGAAAGTGGATAGAACCTGGGTCTATCTATTAATGACTTTCCAATATTCCTAGGAAATCTGTGTTTTTCTGAATCTCAAATTTCAAGAACAGTCAAGAAGATGGGAAAATGGGAGAAGATATTATAATTCTCCAGTGAGAATTAAAGTCTAACAAACAACATGGAGACATTACTGGCTCTGAGGAATCTGTTGACTCTGAGCGGGAAGTCAGAGCCAGAAACACTGACACATGGAATCAAAAATGAACTGTAACTGCAGGAACCAGGACAGCAGTAGATACAAGAGAAATGGTCAAGATCTAACCTGTCTGTCTGACTTGCAGCTGTTGACCATGTTATAAGAATTGTGTGTGGCTCTGCCAATGGTGATTCATTCTTACAAATAAAATAAATATTAATTTTTATATGCAGTCATATTCTTCTTTATACAAATTCCTTGAGTGGTGTTCCAAGAAATAAAAAGCTTGGAAGAAAATTAAGCTCTTAATTGTCTATTTGATTCTATGTTGTGCTGTTACCTTGGTAAGAAATACAAATATTATGTTATTTGAATACTACTTAATGATTTTTGTTGGTTTTCCAGTGTTTGAATATTCAGTGTAGGCTACAGCTCTTTGCAAATATTGTTTAAACTATCTGTTAGATATCCTTAAAAAAGTAAAGAGTATAACAAATGTTGAGCATATTTTAAGAATAACTTATGATTTGGGATATTCCTGAGAACTCCTAGGAATTCTGATTTCTTATTCCCAAATCCTAAAGACTATTATCTTCCTGGAATTTGGAAACCCTAAGCCCAGACATGGTCCTTGGCCAAAATAAAGCTTGGGCTGTAAGGAGCCCAAATGACATGTTTCTCAGAGATACAGTACAACCCTGAAAACTGGGTCCAATATCCTTGGAGCCATGCACAACTATTTCCACTAATTACCTGAGATTACTGGAATTAGAAGTCAAGATCAGTTTATTAAAATATATTTTCAAAAACACAGGCTTGGAATTTAACACATACACACAATATACACACACAGAGAGACGAGACCAAAAATATAAAAATATTCTTGCTTTTTTTTCATAAAAGCAGTCTCCCCTGGCCCATAAGTCCCAGTTGCAACCCAAATGATGATAGAGCTTTCCATTTTTCACTCTAAGCACACATCCAGCTCTTCGTCTATGTCCCTTAATTTCAGAGGAAGCATGCATTCTTCTTCAAGGCCCTTTCGAGGTTCACAACGGCACAGCTGCCATAAATCAAACACTGGTGGCATTTGTGAAGTTCAGGAAGAGCACTGCAAGTAACATTTTTCCCAACTTTGCTGAGAAACAGTCAAGTCTAGAGATTAATGAAATGAAATCTCTTCGACATGAACACGAATAAGGCTGCTAGAGCAGTTCTCTCTTGAAGTGATTTTTAATTGGTCTCTGAGAAGATTTAAGCCACATCCTCCAAATCCTGAGGGACAAACAGTCTTCATTCTCCCACCTGGAGGGATAGCCAAGGAAAAACTGCTTTCTAACCTCAGAGCTCTGTGAAAAGCTGACTAAAGCTGGAACATCTTGAAGGCATTGAAAGAAAATGAAGCAAACAAATGTACAATGAATCCAAGAAGAACCAAACTCATCTATGCCTTCTGGGCAGCAATTTTCCTTCCATGGGACAGAGAAAACCTATCATTGGTGATGGCTTGAGAGAGGGGTGGCATGATCTGACGTGTGCACTCTAGATTGAAAACTGACTTCTCTCAAACCTGCAGATGAACTAAGCTATGAATACATGGAAAGATACTGTATTTGTACAATGCAATTATCCAGAGAGATTTTTTCAAGATATACCGTAGAGTCATAAGAACTAGCACATAAAACTTCTAGAAGAAAATGTAGGGAAACATCTTCAATACCTAGTAATAGGAGGTAGCTTCCTAAACTTTACACTCAAAGCACAAGCAACAAAGGGAAAAATAGTTAAATGGGAACATCTCAAAATCAGATGCTTCTGCACCTCAAAAGACTTTGTCAAAAAGGTAAAGAGGCAGCCAACTCCATGGGAGAAAATATTTAGAAATCACATATTGGACAAAGGTTTGATATCCTGTATACACAAAGAAATCATACAAATCAACAATAAAAACACAAACAACCCAACTATAAAATGGGCCAAAGATACGAATAGGCATTTTTCTGAAGAGCAAATACAGATGGCTCAAAAGCACATGAAGAGATGTTCATTTTCGTTGGCTATAAGGGAAATGCAGATCAAGACTACAATGAGATACCACCTCATACATATAAGAATGGCTGCTATTAAACAAACAGGAAACTATAAATACTGGAGATGATGTGGAGAAATTGGGGCACATATGCACTGCTGGTGGGAATGTATTATGGTTCAGCTACTATGGAAGACTGGTGGTTCCTTAGGAAACTAAATCTCGAGTTGCCCTATGACCCAGCAGTAGCACTACTTGGTATATACCCAGAAGAGCTGAAAGCAATGTATCAAACAGACATTTGCACATCCATGTTCATAGCTGTATTATCCACAATAGCCAAAATATGGAAACAAACCAAATGCCCATCAACAGATGAGTGGATGAACAACATGTGGTATATATGTATGATGGAAAATTATGCAGCAGTAAGACAAAATGATGTCCTGAGGCACATGAAAGATAGATGAGCATTGAGGATATAATGCTGAGTGAAATGAGTCAGACACAAAAGAATATATACTGTGTGATTCTACTTTTATGACCATGGTAAAGGTAAAACCAGAGGCTTATAATACAGAATATAGAGGACTCAGAGATACATAGAAGCTAGAGATGGGTGAACAGTTAGCTAATGAAGTTGAACTTCAACGTAAGGGAATAGATACAAATGAAGGCAGTAGGTCTATAAGTAATATTACCATATTGAAGATGAACAAGATTGAACAGGGTTGTATAGACCTACGTGTCCCACTGATTAACACTAGAAATATAAATTAGTTCTTGCAAGAACTACTTCAAAGGTATGATTCATGTGCAGAGAGTGTTTAAGTCCAGGGTACAGGGGGAAAACTGCTGCCACATACTATGGGCTATGTTTAAAAGAAAACTTCAGTACTACCACAGCAACAACAGAGGTAAATAATGGGGGGGGAGGGATAAAAGTTAAGAGGTTTAGATTTCCTGTTTGGTGAGGGTGTGTTTATCGGTTTTCATTTTCTTGGAAACAATGGAATTATCTAAAAGTGAGAGTCTTGATGGACTGTAGCCTTTGGGTACTATACATAATCCCTGATGAATGCAGGTGGCTGAAGGCTGTACTGACAAGAAGTAAATGGCGAACAATGGTGTATGCTTATGAACCAGTGCTGCACTACTAGAAAAAAGGAGTGAAGTCGTGAGGTAAGTAATGACGTGAATGAACATGTGGGACATTTGGTGAGGTAAAATAAGCCAGAAACAACAGAACAACAATGGCATGGTCTCCTTTAGAAAATGCTTACAAGAAAACAGGGACCTAGATTGTAAGCTTTTATAGAAGACACACTTAGTCCTGAGTGGTAACTATTATTTTGAATTTCGAGAGGCTGTTTATATATATATATAAATATATATATACATATATATAAATATATATACAAAACCTGATATTTATAGATAAGAATGTAGCCTATCAGGTTGGGGTCAAAGTAAGTGAGAACACAGTGGTTAGAAAGACACTGTCTATATTTTAGAACCACACATACTCTTTGAGATCCCTGGAAGAAAGGTTTATTTGGTCTGCTACTAAAATTTTCTATAGCGCACAATCTAACTCAATCTATCTGTATAGCTCCTTGGAACAATTGAAACACAGGGAGCACAAAATAAGAAACAGGTTCTTTAATCCTGTATAGCCTAATGTAATGCCTGGATACATCCTAGAGCATATTAAGCAGATAATCAAAACATATTGGCAAAGTCCTTTGAGGGATGGGAGAAAATATATGGAACTATTAAACTTTACCATCAGAAAATCCCCTGATACTGTGTCAAACTTTAGGGACACCCAAATCAATAGGCCATGCCCTTGACCTTGAGGTTACTCTTGTGAAGCTTATGTAGGTAGTGGAGAAACTTAGCCTACCTATAGGTCTGCCTATGAGTTACTTCTGGAGGACCTCTTTTGTTGCTCAGATGTGGCCTCCCTCTCTCTAAGCCCAACTCTGCAAGTGAAGTCATTGCCCTCCCCTTACACGTGACATGACATCCAGGGGTGAAAATCTCTCTGGTGATAGGGGAGATGACTACCAGGGATGAATCTGACCCTGGCACTGTGGGATCAATAATTCCATCCTGACCAAAAGGGGAAAAAAGTGTAACTAATGAAGTATCAGTGGTAGAGAGAGTTCAAATAGAGTCAAGCGGTTACCCTGGAGGTTGCTCTTACGCAAGCTTCAGTTAGACCCTTCTACCTATCATAACCTGCCAAACTCCAACCAGGACCATTCCAGCCAATCCCAAAGTACACCAAGGCCAACACATAACATTCCACAAGGGTTCCATGCAAACTAGAGTAATTTTTCCAGAAACCTACAACCTCCACATATGGCCCTGGACCGCGTAAGTCCTGAAACCCAGAGGGCACAGCCTCTTCAGATGGAACATAGTTCCATCTCCCTACCCCATATTAGTGACAGACTCTTTCAACATGAAAAAGTTAGAAGGGCCGTAGTCCAAACACCCTTAACGAAAGGGATGTAAAGGTCAAAGGTGATGGTGGAGTTATACAGAGAAGATAGGATTTAACAAATGAATATGATTGCTGAATCATTAAATTGATATCTCTTTTAGTCTCCAGTATCTTAGAGCAGCTAAAAGGAAAAACCTAAAATTGTGGAATTGTAGCCCATGTCAAACTCTGAAATAGGTTCTACAACTAACTGTGGTGCTGTGCTTTGAAATTTATTGCTTTTTTGTATATATTATTTTTCACAAAAAAGAAAGAAAAAAGTCAATTGTGGTGTTAAAAAAATATTTAAGCCTTCTAGCTTCCTATATACTGGAGCAGCTAGAAGGAAAAATCTGAGATGATTGTATGTTAGCCCATGACAAACTCTGGGATCTGTCCTGTAACTATTTCTCGCAGTGCTTTGAAAACTATTGCTTTTTTCTTTCTTTACTTTGTATATGCTATTGTTCTAGTTTGCTAGCTGCCAGAATGCAACACACCAGAGATGGATTGGCTTTTAATAAAAGGGGATTTATTTTGTTAGTTCTTCAGAGGAAAGACAGCTAACTTTCTACTGAGGTTCTTTCTTACGTGGGAAGGCACAGGATGGTCTCTGCTGGCCTTCTCTCCAGGCCTCTGGGTTCCAACAACTTTCCCCAGGGTGTTTTCTTTCTGCATCTCCAAAGGCCTGGGCTGAGCTACTTGGGCTGAGATGACATATGCTGAGCTGCTTGAGCTGTGCTACATTGAGCTCTCTCATTTAAGTACCAGCCAATTAAATCAAACATCATTCATTGCAGCAGCACGCCTCCTAGCCAACAGCAGAGGTAATGAGCAACAGATGAGGTTCACATGCCATTGGCTCACTCCACAGCAATAGAACTAGGCACCTTCACCTGGCCAAGGTGACACTTGAGTCTAACTACCACAGCTATATTACACAATAAAAAAATTTTTTTTTAAATGAATAAAGTTTCAGTGGCTGAGAGACTTCAGAGTTCAGAGGTTATCCTGGAGATTATTCTTATGTGTCATATAGTCATAAACTTATGACACATAGTTTATGGTATATAAATATATACCATAAATATATACCAAAAATATAGTTTATGGTGTATTGGAGTGGCTAGAGGGAAGTGCCTGAAACTGATGAACTTGTTCCAGTAGCCTCGATTCCTGAAGGTAACTGGATCACTAAATAGCTTTTATAGTGTGACTGTGTGATTACAAAAACGTCATGTCTAATGCTACTTTTGTCCAGGGTATGGACAGATGAATAAAAAAATATATGGATAAAAATTAAATAAATAACCTGGGGAGAGAGAGGGTAAAAATTGGGTAGATTGAAATACTTGGGTCTATGAGACGGAGGGGTATGGGATGTAGGAGTTCTGTTTTTCTTTTTATTTCTTCTTCTGGAGTGATACAAATGTTCTAAAAATGATCATGGTGATAAACACATAACTATGTGATGATATTATGAGCCACTGATTGTATAATATGGCTGGACCGTGTATAGGTATTTCTCAATAAGAATATAAATTAAAAATGCAGAGGTGAATGTGTCCGTGAAGCATATATGGCAAAATACTAATTACTGTATCTGAGTGGTATGTACATGGCTATTCATTGTACTGTTTTTTTCTATTTTCTGTATGTCTGAAACATATGTAATAAAAATGTTTATCTTAATGAAAAGAAAATACAACTTAAATTCAATAAGCAATATTGAGTTGAATTTGAAATTCAAATCGCCAAAGTTTTTTTGTTTGCTTGTTTGTTTGATTTTGTGCTTGTGTTTTAACCAGTAGATCTTTTGGGCCCCTGGTAAGTCAAGGGCTAATGAGGTACAAAGGCAAAGGTGGCTTCTATAAATAGAATCTTATTATTTCTCCCTCTCTCTGCCTAGCTGGAGAACAGTAAAAAAAAGAACCAGGAGGAGAGCAAAGTACCTCTCAAATGCCTTGGGCACTGCTGGTAAGAAATGAAATCGAGTCCAATGAACAGATACCCAGTCCTTCTAAGGTTTAACGGGAGGACCAATGGCTTTACTAGGCTTATAAAATAAAGATTTCTGAAGTCAATATAGTCCACCTCGTGATGACTTGCTCCAAGTTTTCATCACCCTTTGGGTGTGGCTCTGACAAATGAACTCTATACAATAGGTAGGTAGGGGGTCTTATACACTCTTAACTTATGATAAAAACTCCCTGCTCCCACGAATTATTCTTAGTTACGAATACAGACCATTTTTCTCTGAGCAGTCTTTCAATCCCAATTTATATTTAACTTCTTTGTCCTATATACTATTGAAGAAAAACCCCATGTACAAAAACTATCTTAATAAAACTGATAACTTCCTACTTTACAATTTTCCTATGAAACAGTCCATAATTCTAAGCAATTATATTTCTACATTACTCCTGAACTGATGGAGTAATCATAAAGATGGATGGTAGGAAAAAAGTGGAAGACTCCAACAATCCAGGATTGTCCCGCAATTCCACTGCCTGCCACAAACCAGAATCTGCATTAAGAAACAAAAAAGCAAAAACAAAAACTCCTAGTGACTCACTTGAGCTCCTTTGGATAAAAAGGCATGAATATGTGAAGAAAGGAACAGGAGAAATGGGAGCCTGAGTTCCAGTGTCAACTCTACCTAACCAATTTTATGAATTTGGGAAGCTGGTCAGTCTCTCGATGTTTCAGTATTTCATCTGCGAAACAGTGGACGATGGTGAATGATCTCTCAGTTTCCTTTACAATTCTGAAATTTCGTGAAGGCTGCATTATGTCTTAACATAACACCTCAGCATATTTTAAATATGAATGCTGGTTTCAATGGTAGCCATTTTTAAATTGCTGTTGACCTCACGGCATTCCTGACACTGCTGCCATTGCCTGAAAACTTGGCAAATTAAAGAAAAAGTTAGACAAAATTTGCAATGACTTGGCTGATATTAGGGATGGTACTGGACATGTCTTAGGGATGGTACTGGACAACTGCACTTTCCAACATTTTAGTTACAAATCACCTAAAGACCATTGGAAGAAGGATTGGAAAAACTGGTCATAGTTAAATGGTTTCTGTCGATAACTTCTGGTAAGATGGAAAGAATGCCAAAAACAAAACTTGTAAATAGCTTTCTGCATCTTAAGAGAAAAATCCTGGAGGCAATAGTGAAGCACTCTTTAAAAAAATGCTGCAACACAGAAACTCTTATTGGCAGAGAGCCATGTTCTGGGGGGAAATACAATCATTGACAAAATGTTACAAAATATTTCAAGAGTCAACCTCTGAATTTGAAACTGAAGGAATACTTAAACCAATTTATTTTGTTTATATGTTTCCTTTACTCCATATGCATTTGAGTGATAAATGATAAGATTTATCTCTAAGTCTAAAAGAGCTCTTGCAATAGGTATCACATATATTATAATATAAAAAATAGGATACAATATGATGTAATATAAAATACAATACTGTATCATACCATAACATATTAGATTAGATCATACCCATTGCCAGACAAATTTTCATGCTACCACTAAAAAAGATAAAAATGTCTTCATGTTACCTGTGATGTGTTTTTCTTTCCAACTGGTGACACGTGCTGCAAAGAAAGAAAAATTTTGAAAACTCCAGTCAGCCATTGAAGGTACAGACCTGTGTCTGGGAGCTCATAATTCACTACTCATGGACCCTACCAAAATTTCTTAAATCCTAAAACTGTGAACTATTGCTAGAGAAAATATGCCCAGGCCAGAGAACAACTCATCTGATGCCTACTATAATAAAAACAGTTATCAACAAAAAACCCAACCATTTGGTTTATGAAATAGAGGAGGCTTCACTAAGACTTTTTAGTTCTAGCACCTAGGACGTGTCTTTACATTTGCTTTAGGCCTTGGATTTAGTTCACAAAAACTGAACATGGCCACTAAACCTTATGAAACGTTTTTGTTTGTTTTCCTCCCCTTGCAGCCTGTGAAACTGGATGTACAGGGTGAAAACTGGTGATTTCACCAGCATCCATTTCTTCCTCTTCCAACAATATTACCTGGCTTCCCTTTGTGGAATTTCTTCCCCAACATTCACCCACTGCTGTTTTAAAAAGAATTAAATTAAATCCTAATTGACCTGAGCCAAGTAGAATAGTCCAGCCCCTTGGCCACAGTGATTAATTAGTTCAAAGATTAGCGCATACTCCAAGTCTAAGGTAGTGAGACCTTAACTGGAGCTTCTGGGAAAGAGAAGGACTTGCTCTTCCTCTGGCATCAGAATGAGGATGCAAAAACTTCAGTCGGCTCCAGCCACCTTACTAAAGCAACACACAGAGGAAGTCAAGCTGACAGGTCTCTACTGATCATATTGTTTGAACCCTGAGTCAAGTCACTCCTCTGGACTTCACAATTACATGAACCAAGAAAATCATGTTTTGTTTAAACCATCTTGAGGCACTTCTGTTTACAACATGAAAAGTCCTACGAGATGTAAGATGGCTTAGTTGCATCTAAGATAAGAATACATTTAATATCTATTTTCTTACTCATTTATTTTTTCTTTTTAACTTTTTTATTGTACAGTATAACATATATACAAAGCCAAAAAATAAAAAAGCAACAGTTTTCAAAGCACTCTTCAACAAGTGGTTACAGGACAGATCCCAGAATTTGTCATGCGCTACAATATGATCTTCTCATATTTTTCCTTCTAGCTGCTCCAGAATATAGGAAGTTAGAGAACTTAAATATTTTTTTATCATCACAATCGACTTTTTTCCTTCTTTATTTGTGAAAAACAACATATACAAAAAAGCAATAAATTTCAAAACACAGCACCACAATTAGTGGTAGAACATATTTCAGAGTTTGACATGGGTTACAATTCCACAATTTTAGGTTTTTCCTTCTAGCTGCTCTAAGATACTGGAGACTAAAAGAGCTATCAATTTAATGATTCAGCACTCATATTCATTTGTTAAATCCTGTCTTCTTTGTATAACTCCACCATCACCTTTGATCTTTCCATACCTCTCTTTAGGGGTGTTTGGGCTATGGCAATTCTAAATATTTCATGTTTGAAGGGTCTGTCACTAATATGGGGTAGGAAGATGAAACTTCCTGATGTCCTGGAGAGGCTGGGTTAGGTTTCAGAACTTATCTGTACTGGCAACCCATCTGGAGGTTGTAGGTTTCTGAAAAGTTACTCTAGTGCATGGAACACTTATGGAATCTTATATATTGCCCTAAGTGTTCTTTAGGATTGGCTGAAGTGGTCCTGGTTGGGGGTTGGCAGGTTATGATGGGTAGCAAGGCCAAACTGAAGCTTGCATAAGAACAACCTCCAGAGTAGCTTCTTGACTCCATTTGAACTCTCTCTGTCACTGATACTTTATTAATTACACTTCTTTTCCCCATTTTAGTCAGGATGGAATTGTTGATCCCATGGTGCCAGGTCCAGATTCATTCCTGGGAGTAATCTTCCATGTCATTAGGGAGACTTTCACCCCTGGATGTCATGTCCCACATAGGGGGGAGGGCAATGATTTCACTTGCAGAGTTGGGCTTAGAGAGACTGAGGCCACATCTGAGCAACAAAAGAGGTCCTCCAGAAGTAACTCTTAGGCATGCCTATAGGTAGTCTAAGTTTCTCGGCTACCTACATAAGCTTCACAAGAGTAAGCCCCATGATCGAGGGCATGGCCTTTGATTTAGGTGTCCCTAAAGCTTGACACAGTATCAAGGGATTCCCTGATAGTAAGGTTTAATAGTTCCATATTCTTTCTCCCATCCCTCAGGGGACTTTGCCAATACTTTTTGATTAACTGCTTAATATACTCTAGAATGTATCCAAGCATTGCAATAATCTATACAGGATTAAAGGACCTCTTTCTTATTCTGCGCTCCCTGTGTTTCAACTGTTCAAATGAGCTATACAGATAGGTTGAATTAGGTTACGCCTTGCAGAAAATTTCAGTTCCAGACCAAACAAACCTTTCTTCCAAGGGTCTCAAAGAGTATGTGTGGTTCTAAAATATAGACACTGTCTTCCTTACCCCTATGTTCTGAATTACTTTAACTCCAATCTCTTCAGCTCATTCTTATTTCTAAATATCAGATTATATATATAAAACAGCCTCTCAAAATCCAGAAATAATAATCACCACTCCAGACTTAATGTGTCTGCCCTAAAAGCTTACAATCTAGGCCCCTGTTTTCTTATAAGCATTTTCTAAAGGTGACCATACCATTGTTGTTCTTTTGTTTCTGGCCTATTTTGCTTCACAAAGTGTCCCACATGTTCATTCACATTGTTCTCACTCACTTATTTTTTAAGAATTTACAGAAGTAGGAGCAGTAGAAAAATGAATACTATTCAGACTCTAATCCTCAAGAAGAACAAGGTAGATATGTGAATCCATACAATATAAATAACTGCAATAGTAGAAGGTACTGTGGGGAACACAGAGGATAAAGTGACTATTTCAGACCAAGAGGTTTGGAAAGCAAGGAAGAGTGGAGATGGGACACTGTGGGAGGAGCAAACAGAAGTTGCAAAGGCCCTTAGGCATGAACTGGCCTTGTTCTTCTGGGGAACCAACAAATGTCTGCTATGGCTTACATGTGGGTTTCAAGCTAAGAGCAGAGAGATGTGGCTGGAAAGGAAAGTTGGAATCCAATTATGAAGGACTTTGTACGTTTGGTCATCAGAGACTTATGAGTGGGGACTAACACTGGCAGATTTGAATTTTAGAAAAATGCAGAAAACATCCACAAGTGGCAACACAAGAGGGCATTATCTAATAACCGGAATTTGCCTGGTTCCTTAAGATCCTCATTTGAGCCGGTGTTGTTCTCGTTACACTAGACTTGCTCTTCCTCCCCCACTCTGCTGCAAAGAGGGATTATAAGGTTGATGCTGACAGACTCCTGCACTTTTGTACATTTCTGATATTCATCTGTGCTCTGGAAGATGGCTTGAAATTCCCCATGGAGAGTGCAGACAGAAAGGTCAACAATTACACAAAATGAATAATGGGCTTGAAGCAATCAGGCCATGCAGCTGCTGCAATGAATTCTTTGAAGCCGGCCTGCCAGGTGTCTGCATCTCTGCCCAGGGGCCCTGGCCAGGCTTCCATGGCCAAGCCCGTAGTTAACTAGTATTCCTAGGCAGTTCGAAGAGATCCCTAATGGAAGCTGAGAATCCAGAAAGGCCATAGCTCTGGGCAAGGAGGAAGGTCTTCTTGATGCTTCCTTGGAAGTTCAGGGAACGACCTGTTCTCAGATATAAGGGGTTGAACAATGGGCCAAGAGTTAAAAACTCCAGCCAGGGGACAGCTAAGCATCCATGCACAGCTACAAAACTGCCTAAGGTCACCTTCTGTTCTTGGAGGACACCATAGAATGTAGAAAAATCAGTAAAGCAGGACGACTTTAATGAGAACCTACTACATGAAAGGTGATGTGGGGAGTACGAAAGTGAATCCCACATGGGGCCCAGGAAAAAAACGGAATTGGCCAATGTGTACCAGATGAAGAATGGCAGAGCTTTAGTGAGGCAGGCAGGGAACTGCACACATGCAAACTATAGCATCTGTTGTAATCAATAGCGATTCCACAAGGAAGGTGACATCCCAGCTAATGAGGAACTAAGGACCAGGGAAGTGAATGATCCACGGTAGGAGAGGAGGCCCTGGGACCCAGGTCAGTCTGATTCCAAAATTGTACCTCTTTCTAGTCTGCCACCTTTAGGAGGTAAGTCCCAGCTTTTGAACGAGAGTTATGGGAATTTCATCAAAACCCCAGTACAAGGAAGGGTAAATCTTCCTACAATGTCACCAATGAAAAATTGGGTGCAGGTAAATTATTTTTTCATTAAAAGAAACTCAGTTCTCTTTTGGCCTGTGATGTAAACTTCACAGGCATTTTTAAGAGGAAAAAGTGGACTTGAGGTTATACCAGGAGGATTCTGAGGGCTTCCCTTGGCAATGTGGTGATGGCAGTTTTTGAGAGGTATCAATATAGAAGACGAAAGGGATATGGCTGGCAAGGTAGGACGCAGTGAGGTGGAGAGGACCCTGAATCCCAAATAGAAGACATGATGCTCTGAGGCCATTCTCTGCCCTCTCCCCACTATTCTGTGCCCCAGAGCTCATCATCAGGCTCCCTGCCCTCCAGCATCCAACTGGGTTTGGGAGAAAGAGAAGAAAGCTCAGTAGAGCAGAGGGCAGTGAGGAGTCAAGTCAGAGCATTTACTCCCCATTTCCTCACTGCTGGGTGCCTGCAGATTGGGTTTTCCTCTCTACTGAAGGCCACAGCTGTTTAGGCACCCATTCTATATAGCTCCTGCCTCTGAGTTCTGCTCATTTTTCTTTCCTTTCACCCTTTAAGTTCCAGAGGTAGTAATGTCTTCCCAGTGCTCCCATTCCATGGATCTTGAACCATCTCCTATTGGTTTCACTAAACTGTAAACAGCCCCGTTCAGGGCTAGCTTCATAGAAATGTGACTTGTGAAGTCACAAGGGACCCATGTTCAAAAGGGCCCCACACTTGGTTTAATATTCTTGATATTCTTAACAATTTTTATAAAAGGGGCCCACATTTTCATTTTGTACTGGGCCCCATAAATTATGCAGCTTGTTCTAATCCCTTTATTAAACTCTCTTAAAGTACTCAGTACAAGTGTGCCATCTGCTTCCTGCATGGCCCTGAACCTCTTATGCCAAGGGTAACTGATTTCCTCATAAAGAGGTAAGGATTTTCCTTTAAAGAATTGCTCAGGGAAAAGACTCAGGTGTTACTACTGGGTCAACCCACCCACGGGACAGGAACAAAAATCAAGACCATGGAAGGCAGCAAGTGGAGGCATGGGCTCTGGACTCAGGAGGTAGAGGTTCGAGTCCTGGCAGCATGACATATTAGCTCTCAGAAGCCACTTACCCTCCCTGAACCTCAGTTTCCTAATATTGCTAACACCCTGCCTAATTCAAGAGACATTTTGTCAACCAAAAAAGCTATAGACATGTGCTAATCCTTGGTAGATAATGGGATGTTAAATAAATACTTGATTTGGGGGAATCATCTTGAATTTAGACTCAAGACAGACCATAACCTTGGGAAGGGTATGGCATATAGACAATAATCTACCCATCAATCCTTCTGTCCCAGTGCTTCCTAGAAATCAAGGATGTTTCCTGCTGGAAGTGAGTCAGGTGGGAGCTGAATTCAGAAAGGGCTACAACAAGTTCTCCAGTTTCCAAAGGCTATGTGTCTGAGTGAGCCATCCCAGGACTAGGGAGGTTATTAGGAGGAAAATTCAGCAAGAAAATGGCCCAAAAAATAAGCTATTCCTTCTCTATTCCCTCCTTTGGCAAGAAATGACTAGTACCAGGACTAAATGCTCAGCTGCACTTGGATCCCAACTAAGAAAGAATAATTAATTGTAGACTGGTTCAGCACTATCTAGCCCACCCTTCACTATGGCAGAGGGGTGCTTTGGGCCTCATTAAAACACTAGGTTTGGCTTTCCAAGCACTTAATAAAAACATCCATTTATTTCATATTTGCCATGTGCTGGCACTGCATTATGTGCTTTCCTTGTATTATCCAGACCTGGGTTTGGCAAATTTTTTCTTAAAGGGTTGGGTAGTGAATATTTTCGGCTTTGCAGGCCAGATGGTCTCTGTCACAACTACTCAACTCAAGCATTGTAGTACAAAAGCAGACATGTAAATGAATGAATGTGGCTATGTTCCAATTAAACTTGATTTACAAAAACAAGTGGCAGCCGTAGTTTGCCAATCCTTGATCTAGAGCATCGGTTCTTAAACTTCAATGTGTATCAGAATCACATGGGAGGCTTTTTAAAGCTCAGATTGCTGAGCCCTACCCAGAGTTACTGATTCAGGGAATCTGGAGTGGGCCTGAAAATTTGCATTTCCAACAAGTTCCCAGGGGATGCTGATGCTAATCTTCTGGTCGCCTAGCAGCCTGAGAGGCCTTTCCGAATCCTGTCTCTTTTACCTACAGCTGGGCAATCCTGGGTAGCTAGATTTTCTTTACATTCCCACACTTCATCCATAAAAGGAGAACAATGAAAGCAACAATTTCACAAGGTTTTCCAAGAGGGTAGCTGAGTCACTGCAGATTCAGTGCTTACAACAGTGCCTGACACAGAGTAAGTCCTCAAAAAAATGTCACCTCTCACCGAATGCTTGTTGGTATTACCTCATTTTATCCTCTTAACAACTCTCCTGGGTAGATCAGCTGGCTGTTTTAGATGTGAGGGTGGGAGCCGGGCCATGAGGGATTAAACACACTGATCACAACCACAGAGCGAGTAAAGAGTAAGCTGAGAATCCAACCGAATCTAGGGGTGACATCTCTGACCTCAGCATTCTTCTCCCTTCCTGCCTCCTGAGACAAACAGAGCTCTGGGGTCTCTCTCATTGCCTCTAAGAGGCCCACAGGAATACAAACCTATGGGTGATGGAATTTTGTCAGCCAAGCTTCTAGCTGTATTTCCAGTGTCTTTACCTGGAACTCAAGCAGGACTCATGGGCTACTGACTCAATACTCACTGGTGGGTTTCCTCAGGCCACACCAGCATTAAAGAACAATGGAGTCCACTGCCTCCACCCAGCCCTCCCCAAGGTCAGGAGTTGTCGGCCTGTATGTGATCACCTCGGTTAGGTCCGATGGTCCTATAGCAGCATTTATAAGTACTGGGATAGATGTTTTATATAAATTTATTTATTTAATCCTCAGTATAAGTCCCTGTATAACGAATTAGGAAACTGAGGCTCAATGAGGTTGGGTTAAGTCATGCAGGTAGTGCCTGAGGACATCAAGTTGGAAAACACAGATCTAAATGCTTCCAAAGCATTTGTCCTTTTCACTTATGTGATGTTGCCTCTTCAAAATCTATGAAAATGGGAGTAGATTAAGGAAATGACACACTAGAAGTTACTGCTTAGAGCAAAGAATTTGAAATACCCAAAGTGTAGTTTTATCTCTGGCAATTTTTGTCAATTTCTCTGAAAACTATGAATAAGCTTAAGTGAATCCATGCCTCTCAGATAAAGATGGATTTGCAAGTGTGATTTTACAGACTTGAAAGTGGAAAAAGCTGTGTGGGTATTGCTTGCATGTGGGTGGCTTTTATGAGAAAAGGGAGGGAGACTTCAATGAGAAGAAAGGCAGCGCTGGGGCGGTTTTGACCCCTATCCTTAGAAAAGAAAAGGAAGAATAATCAAATGTATGCTGAAAATATAACAGCAAACAAATTCTGAGGTGACATTTTGGCTATTGGGTTTTTTTCTTCCGGCTCTGTGACAATGAGTGCCTGTTCAGCTAGCTTTTCCCAAAGCCAGAAAAAGGTCTCTTCACTAAAATGTCACAATGCATCTTATTTTCCAATTTCAGCATGTATTCCAACGGGAGACTGACACTCCATCCTGCCCTCACGCACTACTTTGAAAGTAACAACAGCAAAGCACAAAGCAAGATAGGAGGGAAAAGGAGAGTTGTAAACTGGCTCAAACTCTTTCATTTTGCTGAAGGTACAGGCTTTAGGTAGGGATAAGGCAGAGGAGAAAACAATGTGGGTCAAAAATATCCAAATGTAAGTTCCTAACACATCACAATAAAGACATTTGACCTGTTTTCAGCATTCTTATGATCCTCAGGATGCTAATTATTAGAATTATATTTAGCAATTAGAGATTTTTTCACGGGACAACTTAGTGGTTTTACTAAAAGTCTTAGGTCTAAAGATTAGCCATCATTTTGTAACCTGGAGCTTTGAGCCCTAACTCAAAGGAAGGCATGACTCTGTTTCTATAACTAAAACCCTGCCCCTTGGGCATCCAAGACCACATATAATCTGGCCTTTGTCTACCTCTCCAGCCTATTTTCTGACTACTCGTTCTCTGTTCTCTCTATGCTCTATTTTTAATTTTGCTGTTTCATTCTTAGCAAAAGATGGTTTTCAATCATGCCCCTTTTCCTAGATTGTGCTTTCAGCACCCCCACCTCCCAATGCCCTCATCTCTTTAACTCATACTTATCTATAACCATTTAGTCTGGGCCATGTTGTCCAATCTCAGAGTGTGTTTATGGTCAAATAAATATAATCTATACATATTTTCAAAATTACTCAAGTTCTGTACCTATATGACAATCCCAGATACTACAATCTTCTCCCAACTGAATTATTACAATGGCTAACCAACAAGCACACAAGCAAACTTCCCATTTTATTCCATATTCCATGCTTCTCCTGGAGTGATCTTTCTAAAACCTCAATCTCCTCTTCTGTCTATCTTCACTTTGAATCTTACCACCCAACTATACCAAACAAATTACAGTCCTCAAACATGCCATCTACTCTCATATGCCTATGCTTTTACTTTGGTCATTTTCTCAAATTGGAGTGTCCATCTTCCTTTCTTAGCCTGTCCAAATCTTAATCATCTCTCAAGACTCAGCTCAAATGAACCCCTTCTATTTAAGCATTTCTACATCAGGCATTATTACTCTCCCCCTGTTGTTTCTGCTCTCCTCTCTTAGGAGACTTGTGGTATAATTTGCATGACTGTTATTTATTTGCCTGTCTCTATCTTCTACTAGAGGATGAACTCCTTGAAGTCAAGATTTTCTCCTCACTTATCTTTGGGTCCATATCAAAGTGATTTGCATAGTAGATGCTCACTGTTTATTTACTGAGTTTAAATTTGTAAAACATTTTAGTATCTATATTGTATTCTCACATGCATTAACGCATTTTGTCATCTTAACAGATCTATGGAGTCTGTATTATTATCCAAATTTTACAATGAGAAAATTGAGCCTCACTCAGTTAAGTAACCTGTAGGATGTTGCAAAGTTTAAAGGTGGCAGATCAATAATTGAAACTAGGTCTTTAATTCTAAACTTCTATGATTCTTTAATTCTATTCAAAATCTTATGTCAGAAAGGAGTGGAGAATGATTATTTATTAGAATGCAACAAAGAAAAAAAGACTGGCAAATGCTCTTTCCTTATTTGCAAGGCTGTATTATGCCCCATTGGAAATGAACATTATAAACATTAGCTTCAGCAATGTAACATAATAGCAGCTTCTTTTATTATCATTGTTTAAACATTTGGGTAGTAAGCAGTTACACCTCATCCAACATATGCTCTGAGTCAAACATATATTCTCTATGCAAATTTTATGGGGCTATCTTCATTAGGTGTTATTTATTCAAAAGGCAGGAGATGCCAATGTGGACAAAATACTGTACAATACTGGACTATGGGAAAACAGCTTAATTATGTAGGTCAAAAATGTCCTTAACCAGACAACCAACAAAGTCTCAGTAGCATTCAAAAATCACTTTACAAATATGAGGGTGGGACTGAGAAACTGATACAGGGATATGCATGCACATTTTACTCCTGGTACATTAAAATAAGATCTGACTATTGTAAACATGTCTCATACAAAGTCCCTGAAGGAGCAGATATCTTTTCTTGAGGTTTGAAAGTACTTAAATCAGCACAATAAAGGACATGTTGATGTGGAAAGAGCATGGTTTTTATAACCTGCAGAACTTCATTTGAATCCTAGCTTTGTCGCATACCATGTAGGTAACTTGGACAAGTTACAACATCTCTCTGAGCATCCTCATTCTCATCAGTGAGATGGGAATAATGATACTGAACTCACCTGAATGTTCACTGTTCAGAAGATCAGTTGGTACAAACCTATGTGACACAGTTAACCCTATTGTAAATAATGTACTATAGCTGATAATGCAATTATAAAAATTTTCTTTCATGAATTTTAACAGGCATACCATACCAATGCAAGGTATTAATAATAGGATGGCATATGAGAATCTGTATTTTATCCATGAATTTTCTGTAAAACACCCTACAACTTCATTAAAAAAAAAAAGTATGTGACAAGAAAACCTAGAACACAGTATATAATTAATTCATCTTTTTATCACATTAGCTGCACATTCTTTTCTAAACACGAAATTCCAGAAGCTGTGGATGAGGTTAGAGAATTTTTGAAAAGGTATATTTATCCTCTTTCTATTTCAGACTCTAGAATTTCCTTCCTAAAACATACTCGAAATTTAATTTTCCTGGTCCCTTGAGAATGAACATCCTAGTCTCTCCTGGCACTAGCTTCTGTTAAATTAGGAACACAGATATGCAAAATAACCTGGAATGGAAGAGCAGCCAGATAAATTTCAAAGGACATAAAGCAAATACATGTATGAGATGGCCTTTCCCTCTTTGCAATTCTTCCTATCTGAATTAAATTGGACCCACTGGACCAGTGGTACTCAACTCAAGGTGATTTCACTTCCCAGAGAACATATGACAATATCTAGAGACATTTTTGATTGTCACAATAGGGTGTTACTGGCATCTAGTATGTAGAGGCCAAGGATGCTGCTAAGAACAGCCCTCCACAACAAGGAATTAGGTAGTCTAAAGTGTCAATAGTTCCAAGGCTGAGAGACCCTGAGCTGAATAAACTTTGAAGATACCATGCGCCACGACACCAGGCATAGGTAAATGTGAAAGGTACTGACTCAATCAAAGTAATATTTAATGAATTTTGTAATAGTTATAAAATCTTTCACAAGGTCCTAGAAAAAGTGATCTAAGAGAACTTCAAAGCAAGAGAGGAATTTGGCCATTGGCAGACTCATCATTTATGTAGAAAATTCTTTGCTGATTGGGACACTGGTTTCTCTAAGATTAGTCATTGGAATGCTTTTGCAATAGGATACAGTGACAGTTTATGTCACAGATAGTTTGTAAAAATTGCAAATTTTACAGAGTAATTAAAAGAGTATTTATATGCAAATCACTAGTTAAGCTACTTAGCTAGAAGCTGTCTCTAGTTAGAGTCGCCTACAGGAGAAACTTTTGACTCTGTTTTAAGCATTATTTGGAGAGTTATCTACTTCTGACTAGAAATAAAAGGACTAGAAATTTAGTTTGAAATTGTTGTTACTGCTTTTACGGAGAGAGTTGTGAGATTTATTTTTCCATATCCTAAACCCTGGTGCTGCAATATATAACACCATTTTCTTCTTTTCTTTAGTTTCCATAACATTAAAAAAAAAGTTGATAAGGATTTGGAAGAGAGGAGAGGGCTAGAGAATAGGGAGTAAGTCTCTATTCCTCCTGGGGTGTTCTTTACCAAGAGAAAGAGGCTAAGAAAGATTTCAAGGTGAGACAAACTGGCCATGTATTTCTCTCACATTCCCTGGTCTTTCCTGGCTCAGAACACAGCACCCAGCCAACAGGCATAGATAGCACTACGAATAGCTGGTTTTCTTGGTTAGTGAGAAATTTTGGACTCAGATCCAGAACTGATTATCCAAGTTAAAAAACGTCTGTGGGTCCTCTCAGGGAGCTGGTATCAAATAGATCAGTTACAGTTGGTCATAAAGTACAGTCTAGCTTCATGTTAGGATGGTATTGGATATGGAGCATCTGAAAATCTACAGTATCTGAAGAGGGCCTGCTGGACCTTCCAGCTAGCCATAGCGTGTTAACGGGGAGCGTCACAGAACTCAGTTACAGGGGTCAAAATCTGTGGCAGATGGACACAACAGGTTCTCATGGGTCTGAGCAAATGTTAGTAGAACTTATCTGCAGTTAAATTGGTGCATAGATAAGAGGCAAACAAAGTCCAGTGATAGGATAACCCTCCTGTGAAGGATCAGGAGACAGTCTTGAAGAGGGCAGTGAGGACCTCTCCTGCTGTAGGCAGACCAGCCTGACAAACTACCCCACTGGCCTTTAGAGACTGGAGCAGAGAGGAATTATGCGACCCTCATAGGAACCTGAGATATTAGGGGACTGGGTAAGACCATATCTGGAGACAGAAAATAGATGGCTGGGACCCAGACATCAGGCAGAGTAAAAGGATAAATGGACCAGGAATTTCACACATTTTTAAGAAATATTTATTCCCCATATTGAGAGATACAGTCAGCCCCAGAGCCAACTTCTAGAGCCTTAAATGTATCAGGTATTTGGGGAATCCTCTGACTACAGGATGAGGTTTGATAGACAAAGAGTATAAAGGGGCTATCAGTAAACCACAGTGTCTAATCATATGTGAAGATCTCTCACATCCATTGAGTGCTTATAATGTTCAAACTCACATAGCAATCCTGTGAATTCATCATTATTACTCTACAGTACTAATTTAAAACACTGAAGTTCAGAGACATTAAATACCAGTTTCCACAAGATGGACAGAACTACTATGGCCCATACCACAGACAGAGTGACTTAAAACACGGTTTTGGAGGCTAGAAGTCCAAAATCAAGGTACCCGCAGGTCACATTCTCTCTGAAGGCGGTAGCGTTCTGGTGGTAGATCCCTCTCTGCCTCCATGGCATGGCGATCTGCCTCCCTCTATCTCCTCCTCTGGCCTCTGCTTCTGGGTCCAAATTTCCTTTTCTTATAAGGAAAGGCCATATGGGATTAAGGCCCAGCCTCATTCTGTTTGGTCTCATCATAAAATAGGATCTCTGAAGATCCCACTCACAAATGAGCTTATGGAAGATGCTATCCAATCCCAACACACAGAAAGAAAAAGGCAGAAGGAATTCAACTTATGCTTACCACCCAAAGCCTGTCCTTCCCTTCCTCTGCACTGAACAGGCACCCGAAGTTCTTTATAAATGAAAGCCACAGGGAAGCCAGGAAGCAAATGGTGGGAACCTACCTGAAGGACTTGAGTACCGGATTCTAGTTCCCAAAACCATGGGTAAGAAAAGACCAATTTCAACCTTTTGAAGAACTAGCAGCTATTAGCAGAGAATTAAGAGTCACTCAGACAAGAGGGAATAAAGCTGAAGCCCAGTTACTGAGCCTGGGGATAAAGCAAGTGAGGAAGCAATAGCAAAGCTGAGCCACTGACCTCTCAGCCTGGTCTCACATTCCGACTGAGAATGTGATTGCCTAGGTTTGCCAGATAAAAGCCAGGATACTCAGTTAACTTTGAATTTCAGATAACAATGAAATGGTTTTTAGAATCATTAATTTTTAAATATTTCATGGACATATACTAAAAAGTTATTTGTTGTTTATCTGAAATTCAAGTTTAATTGGAGGTCTTGTGATTTTTTTTGCTAAATCTGGCAACCCTAGAAATTGGGCTCAGACCTGAGCTGAGTCACAACTGGGGAGTAGCACCCCAGCTTTATGAAGGCAAAAGGGGCACAGAGACAAGAAACCTAGTAGACAGCTATTCTAAATAGTACCCCCCACACACACTTTGTTTAGCAAAATTAGTTGCCCACTATTCTACAATTTAGTAATTACAGAGTGAATGTTTGGCAAAACTCAAAATGTATTCTTTTTTTTCTTATTTTTATTTTTTTATTAATTAAAAAAAGAATTAACAAAACAATTAGAAATCATTCCAATCTACATGTACAATCAGTAATTCTTAATAACATCACATAGTTGCATATTCATCATTTCTTAGTACATTTGCATCGATTTAGAAAAAGAAATAAAAAGACAACAGAATAAGAATTAAAACAATAATAGAAAGAAAACAAAACAAAAACAAAACAAAAACAACAAAAACAACAACAAAAAACTTATACCTCACATGCAGCTTCATTCAGTGTTTTAACATAATTGCATTACAATTGGGTAGTATTGTGCTGTCCATTTCTGAGTTTTTATATCCAGTCCCGTTGTACAGTCTGTATCCCTTCAGCTCCAATTACCCGTTCTCTTTTTTTTTTTTAATTAATGGAAAAAAAGAAATTAACCCAACATTTAGAGATCATACCATTCTACATATGCAATCAGTAATTCTTAACATCATCACATAGATGCATGATCATCATTTCTTAGTACATTTGCATTGGTTTAGAAGAACTAGCAACATAACCGAAAAAGATATAGAATGTTAATATAGAGAAAAAAATAAAAGTAATAATAGTAAAATCAAAACAAAACAAAACAAAAACCTATAGCTCAGATGCAGCTTCATTCAGTGTTTTAACATGATTACTTTACAATTAGGTATTATTGTGCTGTCCATTTTTGAGTTTTTGTATCTAGTCCTGTTACACCGTCTGTATCCCTTCAACTCCAATTGGCCATTATCTTACCCTGTTTCTACCTCCTGCTGGACTCTGATATCAAGGACATATTCCAAATTTATTCTCGAATGTCTGTTCACATCAGTGGGACCATACAGTATTTGTCCTTTAGTTTTTGGCTAGACTCACTCAGCATAATGTTCTCTAGGTCCATCCATGTTATTACATGCTTCATAAGTTTATCCTGTCTTAAAGTTGCATAGTATTCCATCGTATGTATATACCACAGTTTGTTTAGCCACTGTTCTGTTGATGGAGATTTCGGCTGTTTCCATCTCTTTGCAATTGTAAATAACGCTGCTATAAACATTGGTGTGCAAATGTCCGTTTGTGTCTTTGCCCTTAAGCCCTTTGAGTATATTCCCAGCAATGGTATTGCTGGGTCGTATGGCAATTCTATATTCAGCTTTTTGAGGAACCGCCAAACTGCCTTCCACAGTGGTTGCACCATTTGACATTCCCACCAACAGTGGATAAGTGTGCCTCTTTCTCCGCATCCTCTCCAGCACTTGTCATTTTCTGTTTTGTTGATAATGGCCATTCTGGTGGGTGTGAGATGATATCTCATTGTGGTTTTGATTTGCATTTCTCTAATGGCCAGGGACATTGAGCATCTCTTCATGTGCCTTTTGGCCATTTGTATTTCCTCTTCTGATAGGTGTCTGTTCAAGTCTTTTTCCCATTTTTTAATTGGGTTGGCTGTCTTTTTGTTGCTGAGATGAACAATCTCTTTATAAATTCTGGATACTAGATCTTTATCTGATATATCATTTCCAAATATTGTCTCGCATTGTGTAGGCTGTCTTTCTACTTTCTTGATGAAGTTCTTTGATGCACAAAAGTGTTTAATTTTGAGGCGCTCCCATTTATTTATTTCCTTCTTCAGTGTTCTTGCTTTAGGTTTAAGGTCCATAAAACCGCCTCCAGTTGTAAGATCCATAAGATATCTCCCAACATTTTCCTCTAACTGTTTTATGGTCTTAGACCTAATGTTTAGATCTTTGATCCATTTTGAGTTAACTTTTGTATAGGGTGTGAGAGATGGGTCTTCTTTCATTCTTTTGCATATGGATATCCAGTTCTCTAGGCACCATTTATTGAAGAGACTGCTCTGTCCCAGGTGAGTTGGCTTGACTGCCTTATCAAAGATCAAATGTCCATAGATGAGAGGGTCTATATCTGAGCATTCTATTCGATTCCATTGGTCGATATATCTATCTTTATGCCAATACCATGCTGTTTTGACCACTGTGGCTTCATAATGTGCTTTAAGTCAGGCAGCGTGAGACTTCCAGCTTTGTTTTTTTTCCTCAAGATACTTTTAGCAATTCGGGGCACCCTGCCCTTCCAGATAAATTTGCTTATTAGTTTTTCTATTTCTGAAAAATAAGTTGTTGGGATTTTGATTGGTATTGCATTGAATCTGTAAATCAATTTAGGTAGGATTGACATCTTAACTATATTTAGTCTTCCAATCCATGAACACGGTATGCCCTTCCATCTATTTAGGTCTTCTGTGATTTCTTTTAGCAGTTTTTTGTAGTTTTCTGTATATAGGTTTTTTGTCTCTTTAGTTAAATTTATTTCTAGGTATTTTATTCTTTTAGTTGCAATTGTAAATGGAATTCGTTTCTTGATTTCCCCCTCAGCTTGTTCATTGCTAGTGCATAGAAATGCTACAGATTTTTGAATGTTGATCTTGTAACCTGCTACTTTGCTGTACTCATTTATTAGCTCTAGTAGTTTTGTTGTGGATTTTTCCGGGTTTTCGACGTATAGTATCATATCGTCTGCAAACAGTGATAGTTTTACTTCTTCTTTTCCAATTTTGATGCCTTGTATTTCTTTTTCTTGTCTAATTGCTCTGGCTAGAACCTCCAACACAATGTTGAATAATAGTGGTGATAGTGGACATCCTTGTCTTGTTCCTGATCTTAGGGGGAAAGTTTTCAATTTTTCCCCATTGACGATGATATTAGCTGTGGGTTTTTCATATATTTCCTCTATCATTTTAAGGAAGTTCCCTTGTATTCCTATCTTTTGAAGTGTTTTCAACAGGAAAGGATGTTGAATCTTGTCAAATGCCTTCTCTGCATCAATTGAGATGATCATGTGATTTTTCTGCTTTGATTTGTTGATATGGTGTATTACATTAATTGATTTTCTTATGTTGAACCATCCTTGCATACCTGGGATGAATCCTACTTGGTCATGATGTATAATTCTTTTAATGTGTTGTTGGATATGATTTGCTAGAATTTTATTGAGGATTTTTGCATCTATATTCATTAGAGAGATTGGTCTGTAGTTTTCTTTTTTTGTAATATCTTTGCCTGGTTTTGGTATGAGGGTGATGTTGGCTTCATAGAATGAATTAGGCAGTTTTCCCTCCACTTCGATTTTTTTGAAGAGTTTGAGGAGAATTGGTACTAATTCTTTCTGGAACGTTTGGTAGAAATCACATGTGAAGCCATCTGGTCCTGGACTTTTCTTTTTAGGAAGCTTTTGAATGACTAATTCAATTTCTTTACTTGTGATTGGTTTGTTGAGGTCATCTATGTCTTCTTGAGTCAAAGTTGGTTGTTCATGTCTTTCCAGGAACCCGTCCATTTCATCTAAATTGTTGTATTTATTAGCGTAAAGTTGTTCATAGTATCCTGTTATTACCTCCTTTATTTCTGTGAGGTCAGTAGTTATGTCTCCTCTTCCATTTCTGATCTTATTTATTTGCATCCTCTCTCTTCTTCTTTTTGTCAATCTTGATAAGGGCCCATCAATCTTATTGATTTTCTTATAGAACCAATTTCTGGTCTTATTGATTTTCTCTACTGTTTTCATATTTTCAATTTCATTTATTTCTGCTCTGATTTTGTTATTTCTTTCCTTTTGCTTGCTTTGGGATTAGTTTGCTGTTCTTTCTCCAGTTCTTCCAAGTGAACAGTTAATTCCTGCATTTTTGCCTTTTCTTCTTTTCTGATATAGGCATTTAGGGCAATAAATTTCCCTCTTAGCACTGCCTTTGCTGCATCACATAAGTTTTGATATGTTGTGTTTTCATTTTCATTTGCCTCGAGGTATTTACTAATTTCTCTTGCAATTTCTTCTTTGACCCACTCGTTGTTTAAGAGTGTGTTGTTGAGCCTCCATGTATTTGTGAATTTTCTGGCATTCCGCCTATTATTGATTTCCAACTTCATTCCTTTATGATCCGAGAAAGTGTTGTGTATGATTTCAATCTGTTTAAATTTGTTAAGACTTGCTTTGTGACCCAGCATATGGTCTATCTTTGAGAATGATCCATGAGCACTTGAGAAAAAGGTGTATCCTGCTGTTGTGGGATTTAATGTCCTATAAATGTCTGTTAAGTCTAGCTCCTTTATAGTAATATTCAGATTCTCTATTTCTTTATTGATCCTCTGTCTAGATGTTCTGTCCATTGATGAGAGTGGGGAATTGAAGTCTCCAACTATTATGGTATTTGTGTTTATTTCCCTTTTCAGTGTTTGCAGTGTATTCCTCACGTATTTTGGGGCATTCTGGTTCAGTGCGTAAATATTTATGATTGTTATGTCTCCTTGTTTAATTGTTCCTTTTATTAGTATATAGTGTCCTTCTTTGTCTCTTTTAACTGCTTTACATTTGAAGTCTAACTTGTTGGTTATTAGTATAGCCACTCCTGCTATTTTCTGGTTGTTATTTGCATGAAATATATTTTCCCTACCTTTCACTTTCAACCTATGTTTATCTTTGGGTCTAAGATGTGTTTCCTGTAGACAGCATATAGAAGGATCCTGTTTTTTAATCCATTCTGCCAGTCTATGTCTTTTGATTGGGGAATTCAGTCCATTAACATTTAGTGTTATTACTGTTTGGATAATATTTTCCTCTGCCATTTTGCCTTTTGTATTATATATATCATATCTGACTTTCCTTCTTTCTACACTCTTCTCCATACCTCTCTCTTCTGTCTTTTCGTTTCTGACTCTAGTGCTCCCTTTAGTATTTCTTGCAGAGCTGGTCTCTTGGTCACAAATTCTCTCAGTGACTTTTTGTCTGAGAATGTTTTAATTTCTCCCTCATTTTTGAAGGACAATTTTGCTGGATATAGGAGTCTTGGTTGGCAGTTTTTCTCTTTTAGTAATTTAAATATATCATCCCACTGTCTTCTAGCCTCCATGGTTTCTGCTGAGAAATCTACACATAGCCTTATTGGGTTTCCCTTGTATGTGATGGATTGTTTTTCTCTTGCTGCTTTCAAGATCCTCTCTTTCTCTTTGACCTCTGACATTCTAACTAGTAAGTGTCTTGGAGAACGCCTATTTGGGTCTAATCTCTTTGGGGTGCGCTGCACTTCTTGGATCTGTAATTTTAGGTCTTTCATAAGAGTTGGGAAATTTTCAGTGAAAATTTCTTCCATTAGTTTTTCTCCTCCTTTTCCCTTCTCTTCTCCTTCTGGGACACCCACAACACGTATATTTGTGCGGTTCATATTGTCCTTGAGTTCCCTGATACCCTGTTCAAATTTTTCCATTCTTTTCCCGATAGTTTCTGTTTGTTTTTGGAATTCAGATGTTCCATCCTCCAAATCACTAATTCTATCTTCTTTCTCTTTAAATCTATCATTGTAGGTATCCATTGTTTTTTCTATCTTTTCTACTTTGTCCTTCACTTCCATAAGTTCTGTGATTTGTTTTTTCAGTTTTTCTATTTCTTCTTTATGTTCAGCCCATGTCTTCTTCATGTCCTCCCTCAATTTATCGATTTCGTTTTTGAAGAGGTTTTCCATTTCTGTTCGTATATTCAGCATTAGTTGTCTCAGCTCCTGTATCTCATTTGAACTATTGGTTTGTTCCTTTGACTGGGCCATATTTTCAATTATTTGAGCGTGATCCGTTATCTTCTGTTGGCATCTGCGCATTTAGACAGAGTTCCCTGGGTATTGGATCCAAAAGTTTAGAAGATTTTTCTGTGAAATCACTGGGTTCTGTTTTTCTTATCCTGCCCAGTAGGTGGCGCTCGTGGCACACGTTTGTCTGTGGGTCCCACCAGTAAAAGGTGCTGTGGGACCTTTAACTTTGGAAAACTCTTGCAGTCCGGGAGGTTCGCTAGCCGAAGCGGCTTGAGCCGGTCCGGGGTCCGAACGCAGGGAGGGTTGCTGGCTGCCGCAGCCCGGGAAAGAGCCCGTCCGAATTTCCTAGTCAGCCCGGGGCGACAAGCGTGGAGGGAGGTCACCAGCGGCAGCGGCCTGCCCAGGAGGGTTCACGTTCCCGGGGAGTCACGGGTTTGGAAGGGGCCTCCCCCACCCGTCACCGTTCTCCGCGGCCTGGGGATTTCCGATCCAATTCTCTCAGTTGGTCCGGGGGGCCGCGCGTGGTGTGGGCGCCAGCCGCCGTGGTTTCAGGGGACCGCCTCTCCAATTCTCCCAGCCGGCCCAGGAAGGGGGAAGGGAGTGACTCCGGCCGCTTGCCACCCCGCCCGGTGAGACCTGCGCGCCTCGGTGATCTCACCTGAGCAGCTTCTCTCAGCCAGCCAGCCTTCCAGGATGGGGTATGCTGTCTTTTTTATCTCTGTTGTGGCTTTGGGCACTTTCTGTATCGTTTCTACTCCCCTAGTAGCTGTCCTGGGGAAGAAACTAAGATCCGCGCGTCTTACTAAGCCGCCATCTTCTCCGGAAGTCCTCAAAATGTATTCTTAATGATTTAAAAAACTAAACTAAAATACAGTAGGATAAAAGAAACCTACTATCAGTAGAACAGGAATGAGAGGCCTTACTTACCATGCTAAGCTTGATAAAGAACACTGATCTGAAAAGCAGTCAACTCATACTTGGAATTGCCATTTAAAGAGGTCTGTGCTCCAACTAATAGAAGGGTAACTGCAGGGATCTCCTAGCTGTCCATAATGTGGCCTGATGCCTTTTCCTATTGAAACTGATATCTTTGGCTGTAGGGGTATTTGACAAGTAGATTTTTGCAGGCACTCAGGCTGACAATCATATATAATATTCTCTGCATGAGTAAATATCTTCCCTGTAACAATCTTACACGTGAGTTTTTGTGTGTGTGTTTTGTTTTGTTTTGTTTTGCTTGCATGGGCAGGCACCAGGAAACAAACTACACCTGAGTTTTTGAAACCAATTTCAAGTCTTTCTACAGAAGACTCCACCATGATTTGGATTGTCTTTCTGCTGTCCAGCCTCATCTTAAGTTAGGCTGCCCTGGCTCATTCCACACTGGACATCCTCTTCTCTTTCAAGTCCTAGACCACCACGAACTCCTCCCTGTCTTGGGGCATGTGCCCATTCTTTTCATTCTTGTGGAACTCTCTACCTCTGGCTCTTGGATGGCTCCTTCTCTTTCAAGGTGCCTCAGACAAACCTTCCCTAATAACTGCATTATCTAATGTTACCCATCGAAGAACCATGGAAATTATCTTCACTTTTTCAGTTTATAAATTGAACTTGACTGTTTAACCCCCACTATACAGTATAAAATCTTAAGGATATAGTCTATCCCTGTTCTATTTTCCACTGTATGTTCAGTATCTAATACAGTGCTTAGCAGAAAATAACACTTTATGGAATAATACATGTATAATTGATGAATGAATGAATAATCTAAATGAGTTACTGAGTGAATGAAATTAATGCTTTTATCTTTCCTCTGTGAATCATGCTTTTTTTCCTAGTTTATTTTTTATGATTTAAGACAAGATCTTTTGTCACCTCTTATTAGCATCCTTTAATTGCATGCAGGTGTGCATTAACTTGTTTATTCATCTACTCTTTCATTCATTCCAGATCCCCTTATGTATCAGGCACTGTGCAGATTCTGTCCTTTTGAAGTGTGACAATCCAATTTAATTCAAAGTAAAATTGTAAAACATGTAACAAGATGGCAAATATCACAGGCTATCATAGGTCAATAATGTAGTATGTTATAAATCGATTCCTCTTTCCACATGCACTTCACAAGGCCTGCATTCATTAGTTGTAACTTTTGCCTCCAGCCCCATGTGCTTTCTGGCTCAAGTTTGAAATCCTTTTGGAAGGCAGGTGATGGCTATAAAAGGCTTCAAGGTAGTCTGTACAACATAGAGAAGGGGAGTGACTGGGTAAGACATGAGAAGAGAGCAGAAGACAGAGTTCATGTTAACTTGCTGTCATTTTCTGGGGCAAGCCTGACCAAATAGGCCCCTGTCTTAGTTTTCTAAAGCTGCCAGAATGAAATATACCAGAAAAAGAACGGCTTTTATAAAGGGAATTTATTACGCTGCAAGTTTATAGTTCTAGGCCCTGAAAATGTTCAAATTATGGCACCAACATGGGGTTACCTTCACTCAAAAAAGGCTAAAGCCATCCAGAACACCTCTGTCAACTGAGAAGGCATGTGGCTGGCATCTGCTGAGGTCTTTGGCTTCTGGACACCACTCTCAGCTGAGAAGGCACGTGGTGACATCTACTAGCTTTTCCTCCTGATTTCAAGAGGCTTCCCCAGGGGCGTTTTCCTTCTGCATCTCCAAAGATCTCTGGCTGTGTGGGCTCTGTCAGCACTGAAGCTTTTTCCAAAATGGTTCCCTCTCAAAGGACTCCAGTAAACACCACCACTTTGAATAGGCAGAGACACACCTCAATGGAAACCACCTAATCAAAAGGTACCACTCACAATCGGGTGGATCACATCTCCATGGAAACAATAAAAAATCCCACCCAGCAGCATGAAATGAGGATTAAAGAACATGGCTTTTCTGGGGTACACCACAGTTTCAAACCAGCACAGCCCCCTTCCCCAAATTCTCTCTCTGCAATCACAGTACCTAACTCTTGGTCTCATTCTCCTTCAAGAGTTAGTTTTATGGCAAGTGTTGAATGTGCAGATTGTCTCTATCCTAACCTGTGAATGTAATTTGTATTTATGTCCTCCTCATCGTCTTTTCCCAAAAGCCCATGGTGCTTCCTTTTAGAGAAACTATAATGGCTTTGCTCTAACCTGGTTTGTTTTGACCCACTATTTCCTCAAATAAGCTCCTCTAGTAGCCTGTTTATCTTAGAGACAAGGCTCAGGGTAAACAGAACTTTTCTCTTGGTCTGTATGGATCTTTATTGCTATGGTAAATTATTCAGAGCAGAAATGAAAGAGGAAATTACAGAAGACAGGATAAGAGGGGAAAAAATTAAAAAACTGCTGTCAAAGTCTCCAGTATGTCTTTGGTACAGGATCACCCTAGGTGAAATTATTTTAATTTATCAATTTTCAGAGATAAAAAAATATCCCCCTGCAAAAATCACAGCATTCACAGTAGTGTGTGGCACTGAGGAGCTGCGCCATATGATAAAGCAAATTGAGAAGAGGTATTTGCAAGACCATTTCATGGTGAGGGGAAAATCATGTGAGGAGTTATAATGTGGTTAATGGCATTGCAAGGCTGATCTTGCTAATTTCACAATTCTCTTTTATGCATAGGTTATCATATTAATTAGCTACATCTGGAATATTTGTCATTTTAATAGAGCAATTTTTGCATTTCCCTTTGCTTTAGTTCTGCAGCCTCTGACCTGACATTCAGAAGATCCAACAGGTTTTAGCACATTAACTGCTATGGATGATTTTAAGTGAGTCGCCTTGGAGTGGTAAAACCTTTGAGGATGGCAAGGTGAAAAGTGGGTAGGCTTGGAAATCAGATGTGTCTCTTAATGGCAGCATGGATGTAGCCAATTTACTTAATCTCTCTGAAAGTGTTTCGTCTTTAAACTAGAAATATTGGACCTACCTTACAAGCTTATTGTATTAAAGTAACTTCTCACCTGCCTAACTTGTAGTGTAATAAATGGCCCATATATAGTAATAAAGCACAATTCACTTTTTTTCTATTTGTTTCATGATTGCAAGATCCATGTGAGTGGACTTAATAGGGAACAATAGAAAATTTAAAGATGTTAAAAAGAATAAATTCATATCCCAAAGGTTTCACAACATTCCTTTCCTTTCCATTCCTTTTGAGTAAATCAGAGGTTTTAGAAATGGCAGAGTAGTAAAAGCTAACATTTCTCAGAGATATGACAGAAGATGTCAATAATTTTCCATAATCTTAAAGGGAACTTTTAAGTGAGAAAATAAAAAGTCACTGACTTTGGTTTCAAGTCCAAGACATTTTTAAATATTTCATTATGGCCTGGACACTACATGAGAAATTGGATCCAGGACTTATCTTTTAATCACAACAATTATTGTATCTACAGTAATAACAAAGGCAGAAGGAAAAAACTGCAAAAATGTGAATCATCTGTATAAGCTCATGCCAGCTACAGTTACAACCATCTGGAAAGCTTATCATTTATCCTTAATATTTTCCTCCATAAATTAATTCCAGCCTATACTCTGAAAAGCTGACACAAGGCAATAGGAGTTGGACTGAATCTTGACAATGGTTACCTGTGAAACATTTGGAACATTCTGATGTTTGGTTTTGACAAACCACATCTCTCTCAGTAAAGTATGGATATCCAAAAGCTGTAATTTTCATCCTTGTGTCCAGTGTCTCCATCAGACCCTTGTTTCCTTTCAGGGAGAACTAGTTAATTGGCATCTCCCTCCCTAAGCCCTTAATGCCATATACGCTTCCACCACGATAATGTGCGACTCTTTAGCCAAAACAGAAAGAAAAGAATGCGCCTCAAGTACAGTATATCAGATCAAAAGAGGACTAGTTTACATTCTACATATAATGGAACTAACCAGTGGCCACACAGACCTTTATCATTGCTTCTGCCACACACACCTGAACTCCTAGCAATTCCTGGGAGACATCCCCCCCTCTCTCTCACCCAGAAATTTGAACAGCCTCCCAGTGCCTACAGCACTGTTTCTCCCCTCACTTCAAATAACTCTTAGCCATCTTTGAGTCTCAACTTAAGATATTTCTCCAGAAAATCTTCCCTGATCATTCCCCTAAGGCTGGTTCTGATGTCCTTCCTCTGTGCTCTTCTAACAACTACTAGAGACTTGAGATGTCCTTTTACAAGTCTGTTTCTCCTACTAGACCATAATCTGCTAAGGGCAAGGTCTGAGTCTGCTTCCATCTTACATTGCTAGGACCTTGCACATAGCAGGCACTCAATAACTAGTGGGATAAATGAATTTTAGGAAACCCATCTTGAAACTACTCACTTAATTATGATACCTCTCAGAAGCATAAAGCAAATGTTTCAGCATCCAGCTAATTTCAGTAGTACAGGCTACCAAGATGGATCATTTGGACTTGAATTATGTAGTTTAGTTTTGATAAAAACTTATCATCCAGGGCGGTGTGATGGTGGCTCAGTGGCAGAGTTCTCACCTGTCATGCTGGAGACCCAGGTTTGATTCCGGGTTCCTGCCCATGTTAAAAAAACAAAAAAAAATTATCAGCCGTCAGCTTATCTTTACTTTGCTATGTAGATATGGCTCTCACATTATCGTTTTATGATTTAGGTTCTGATCAAAGCAGAAAACCAAGATATAAGAGAACAAAAGTTCTGGCTCTGCCATTAACCCTGGTGGCATCTTGATGCTCTCCAAGCCTCAGGGTACTCTGTCACTGTCAGCCCTGTCCCACGGGCTCCATGAAGGAGGATGAATGAAGGGATTTAAAGACCCAGAGCGAGCCCATAGGACTGTTGTGGGGATAAATATGCCTATTTTTGCAGTTGAATATCATCAGCCTTCAACACCAAAAACTCTTCACCTTCTCTCTTTCTGTCACTTCCTCTGAAATATCCACATTGGATTCCATTGTTTCCCTGTGGATCCGAGATACAGCCCAGTTCTCAGTTTAGGCTTTACAATTGCCTTTGTAAACTCCTACTAACCAATCCCCTAAGGTCAGTACATTTTAAACACAATTTCAGCTACTCCCCATCCAGGCCAATTAAAGAGCCCACCTGCTGTAGATTGGGTTGCCTCCCGGAATATGACCACATATGGCTGCTAAAGGAGAAACAATGAGGAATGGCAAAAACACATGTTTATCCTTAACCCTGTTATACGTAAGAGCTTTCAACTCTTTGGTAAGAGCGGTTCAGTGGGGAAGCGTGTGTGTCTGCTGCCTATAAGAATAATTGTCTGTCAAGTGGTTTTGCAGACACCACACATTCCCTCAGGGAAGCAGGAAAGAAGGCAGAGGGATTGTAACCTGGAAACCAGAACAAGTTGAGGATTCATTCTCACCTTGTGACATCTGCAGTTTAGGAAATTGGGAAGGCTGCGGAATGATCTCACTGACATGAAGCCTGAGACTCGCACCCCTCCCCGGCTCCTCTGCCTATCATCTGTCTAGTTTTAAAGGCAGGGAATCTGAACTGTACTTCAAAAAACTCAAACGATGCTCACAAAAACCATGGCCCCTGGTTCAACGACTGTATCTACAGAGAGGAGAGTTGGAACTTTGGCTTCATTTTCTGTATCTTCCATTACACGCAGTAGAAAAATTTAATGGCCATTTGAGACTTTGCAATTGGGTTCATTTCGGCTACCCTGGGTACTTTCATCTCCAGGAGAACAGACATTTGGGCCAGCAAAGGGCACTTGGCCTCTTAACCAGCCCTCTGAGCCAGGGAATCCCAGGTAATGATGTCTTAGCTTTTATTTTTCACAAGTAAATGTATTTCAGTCTTTTCCATAAACTTTGTACTTTATATAAGTACCCAAGAACTGCAGCTGAGACAAATCCTTAGCTTTTACTATCAAATCTGTAAGAAAAAATAACAACAGTTTTACCTTATGAAAAAGGCCAGCATGAGGAACATTACAGGATCTATTTTATCAAAACCTTCAGTTAAATTCTCTCCCTAGCCTCCCCCCCATCCCCCCCCCCCCAATTAACTTTGAATGCAACTGGGAATCTCTCCTTATAAGACAAGTATTGATATGAAAAAAAAAGAATTTTTTTTTTTTTAGCAACATTAGAAAATACTAACAGGAGGTTCATACAAGTAGAGAAATGGGATGTCTTCCATACCCAGTGCTTTTATTTCCCCATAGATTCTGCTTAGAGTCTCAGCCTGATGGTTGTCATCAAAGTCAGAGGATGGGTCTCATTTTCCTTAATCTATAAAACAAGGGAGGATGGGGGGGGGGTATGGAATGGACTAGCTGATCTTTAACACAGACCTTCCCACCAGCTAAGCCATGACACCCTGGTATGTCTCAGTAGATTACAAGCACGGCAAGACACTGATCAACCCTCCTGATGACTGGGCACAGTCTGAGGCAGCAAGAGCTGCTAGGCCAGTCACTTTCAGCCACAAGCATCCTTCAGTGTTTATCTCTATGTGTTATAAAATTATTTTTATTTTACATATTTGCCATGATGTGAAAAAAATATTGGAAAACATTGTTTTAAAGTCTCTTTCAGCTCTGATATTCTACTATTCTAACTTATATTTCCTTTAATCAAGACCTGAGCCATGACTATTGCAGAGTCAATTTGTGCTGTGGTCTGTGTGATAGCACCCTCTAGAGTTGTGCATTATATAATATGTATAACACACACTGCCATATACAACAGCTCTGAACCAATGAACCCAATATGAAAAGAAGGAAACACAATGACAAGGCACAGTGGATACTAAAGTAAAAGTGCTTTGTACACAGAGTAGCTTTGTCAGTGTTTTAATTTTTATATCATCTTTGGGACTTACAAATGTCATGGTAAGTGAAAGCTGACCTTATGGGACTCTTTTTTATGGAAACCTAGCACATCTCCTGTGGGAAACAGTGAGGAGAACACAATAAAACAGAAGGGGAAATAAAGAGGAGATGGAAAGGTTTCCACTTAACTCTCAGGGAAGCTCCAAGTTGGGCAGGTATCCTACCTCACAGCACAAGTGAGTTGAGGAAACTCTGTTCAGTAAAGGGAGAACGGGTGATTGCAAAGGGGAAGAGATCACTTGGATGCAAAACCGTGTGGATCCTTATATTTTCCTTTGACCCAGGCATAAGCTGTATTTTGTTTCCTCAAGAAACAGGAGCTGTAGAAAATGAAGGATCCAGTTCATTTGGAAACACTAGGAGTACTACGAGAACCTGAGAACATGAGAACACCTCATTCCTTGTAGAAGAATTGTACCACTGGGGGGGGAAGAGATGCTTCCCACAAGCAACCAAGGGAGATTGTAGAGCAGAGCTGTAGGGATGGGAGAAGTGACATAAAGGTGGTAAAGCAGGAAGGAGTAAATAGTTAGGAGGTTCATACATGCACCAAAAGAAGGCAGTAAATTCAACAACTTTGAAGGCCTTCAGATCAACATTGGCCATAATCAACAGAACAAAAAACAACAACAAAACCAAAGGCAAAGCAGACACTGACTATTATAGGAAATTTGTCTCTTGCTGTTTGCTAATTGCTTATATGTTTGCTTGATTTTTAAAAGCCACGCACACTCATTGTGGGAAACCTGAGGAAAGTGGGAAACAGTAAACAAATAAGAAAAAAATTACCCTTAGGGCTATAGACAAAGATAGGCACTGCTAACGATGCATGGAAAAACTATAATATATTCAGCCATTTCCTTATGGTGGAACTTCTGGGTTCATTCAAATTTTTTATTATTATAAATAATATTTCAATAAACATCTTTTTCCCTGACTTTGATTACTAGGAAACTGAAATCCTTTGTTCCTATTCCTTGACTTTTTCTTTAGGATGGATTTTTTTCTGAGACTGGGTAAGAGTATGAACATTTTAAAATTCCTGATGTATAAAAATAAATGAAGTGTTTTCCAGAAACATTGTATCCCTTCCCACCAACACTAGAGAGCTCTTCTTTATGTCCTTGATTAGCACTGATTATAACCTTTCCTGTAACTTTGCCAAATTGATGTGGTATCTACTCATTGAATTTTTTTCATATATTATTTACCAGAAAGACAATTTTAATGGCAGAAAAGAAATGCACATTGAGCCCTTAACCCTGCTAGGGGAAAGAAGGGATTGGGGTAAGGGGTGGGGAGGAAAAAGCCTGGATTAAGTGGGCCAGATTCAGTCTGCTGCCTATTTTGTATGTGTCCACAAGCAAAGGATGGCTTTTAAATATTATAAATGCTTTGAAAAAAATAATCAGAAAAAGAATATTACCTTGTGACTTGTGAACATATGAAATTCAAATTCCAGAGTCCATAAATAAAGTTTTATTGGAACTCAGCCACGCTCATCATTTACGTATTGTCTATTGCTGCTTTCACAGTGCCACAGCAGAACTGAGTCACTGTGACAGAGACGTTCTGGCCCACTATCCTAAAATATCGATATTCTGGCCCTTTACAGAAAAAGTTTGTAGACCTCTGGTTCAGGCAAACACTTACCCCACTGGGAGATACAAAAGTGTTCAGGCTTGTAAGAAGTGGTTGGGTTGCTCAAGTGCCTTCGATAAGAACTTCAGAAGTTCACCTAAAATAGTGATCTTCTTCACCCATTAGGAGCATGGGACTGCAGTAAAGTGGCCCTGAGCAGAGGTGAGCGTAGTTCAGATGTCCATGGAGAGAAACAAAGAAAAGTAGATGACCAGATTCTTACAAGATAATTTCATAGCAAACAGAATTCGAAAACTATTCTTCTGAGCCACCATATTATTTGCCTTGTTAACAAACTCTGTTAACAGCCTCTGAATTCAAGTCTTGCTAGAAACACACACACACACATACACACACACACCAAAAAAAGATATATACATAGATACATATAATAGAAGAGAACAAAGCAAATCCATCAAGTTACTTAGTAACATAATAAATGATCCAGGTACTACGAAATTTAGAATTTAATGTAGAGTTTGTCATTAAACTGTCATGTAAACTGGGGCAAGTCACCTGACACATCTAAGAGGTAGAAAGGGGAAGAGTTCATTTTCCTGTAGCTCTAGATTCACTGATTTTGGTTACAGTAATTCAGCAGTTCTCAAAGGGTGATCCTCAGACCAGCAGCATTAGCGTCACGCAGGAACCGGCTAGAAATGCGAACTCATGGACACCCCAAATACACAGAATCAGAATCTCTGGGTGTGGGGCATGTAATTCTGTGTTAACATGTTCTCTGAGTAATTCTCAAGCATGCTAAAGTTTGAGAAACACTGGTTTAAATAGCATGTTTTTCTCATAAAGATGACTTCGGCAATTCCAAAAAGAGCTTAAGATTTTGATTCTAAAATGTCAGTGACGCTATTTATATTTGCAAATACCTTTGTCCCAAACACACACACACACACACACACACACACACACACACACACACACACTTCTATCCCATGTCTATTTCTCCTTGAAAACCATTTGTTTATTTGAAGACCACACAGAGAACATCGTTTTAAGCAGGATCACCATCTCTCTGAATAGAGATCACACATTCTAAGTGGGAAGGAGAGAAGAAAGAAGTACTTGGTACCTGTACCACTGTGAGGCTGCAGTCTGGAATCAGCTCGCCCAAGCAGAGGCAAAGACCCTAATGGAACCCCTCATTACTCAGGCAGTGATGTCAACCTTAGCAGTCATATAAATCTTATACTTCTCTATGTTTTCAAACTGAGAGTTGATGAGAACGTCTGAGTAAATTTCTGCCTAACCACAAATGTGAATGCCATCCTATCAGCTGGTGTGTTGGAGACACACTGTTCTGGAAGCCCTGAATGCCTAGACTCCTGTGCTACTCTGCCAAACACTGGTCATGCAACCCTGGAAAATCACTTATCTGTCAAAATCTCAAGGATTTCATGTAGAAACTAAGAATAATACCAGCTATTGTATTCACCTAACAGGTTTATGAGGAAGATCAACTTGAAAAGGGATGCAAAAGCCCTTGAGCTCTACCAAAATGGACATTATGGTTATTCATTAATGTCTAATAGACTTCAGAATATATTGCTTATATTATATTCAGGCGTATACTCAATTGAGAAACTCAACCACAGTGCCTTAAATCATGTAGAATTTTTTTTTTTTCGTGTAGCAAATCCAGAGGCAGGCATCTCAAGGCTGCTTCAGTTGCTTGCGAAATTCAAAAGGACCCAGGTTCCTTCTAGCTTCCTACTCATAATAATGCAGTGTTCAGTTAAAAAGGGGCAATCCCACTTCCCGTTCTTCTAAATGGGAAGAAGCCTTGCCTATTCAATCTGTGCTTTATATCAGGAAAACATAACGGTTTCTTGGAAGCCCATATAGAATTTTGCTAACATGTCACTACCAGGTCACTCAAAGGTATGCAACCAGATTAATAAAAACAACCATTCAAATGAAACAAACAGTACAATTAAGAATACATGTTAAACTCCTAAGACTAAAAATATTTTAATACTAATATAGCAAGAATAGGACTTTACCTTTAGAAAACAAGGGGGCGATGGGACTGTGTAGAGGTATCATAATTTCAGAATGAGTGAGGCTGGTCACCTGAAAATCTGGGATTTTCAACTTTTAGAGTGAGATAAGGGCTTTGCCCTCCAACAAAAACAGGACTTAGGGTACCTAGAATGATTGCTGAGTAGGCAACCAAGAGTATTTGTCATCCCTTGCGTATCTTTCTATCCCTTTTGTTTCAATCTTTTAGTGTCATTAACTTGTCTCTTATGAACATCTTACTATTGGTTTACTTTTTGTTTGTTTTATTATTAACTAATCTAGTATTTTTTCTTTTAATGTATTAATTTATTCCATTTGCATTACTGTGATTCCTAACATATTCTGATATATTTCCATCACTTCATTCACAGCATAGCCTCTTTCTTTTTTCTTTGCTTCTTTTTTCCTTCTTCCCTTTCCCCCTGTTGGAATGGAATAAAGTTTCATTTAGGTCCCTTCTTATGCTCTCTACTGGTATCAAAGAAGACACTATTTTTATTCTGAGTTATCCTTAATTTTTTTTACCATGCATATTTGACTTGGTGACATCTAAAACAAATCATTCTCTCCTTCCTTCTGCAAAAACATCCCAAGACACTAAGTACTGCTGCCCCTATCTCAGCCACCTCTGATTCCCATCCTGCCCAAATTCAGTTCCTAATGAACTGCTGAATTCAAGTTCCCAAATTTCCATCAGTCAGAGCTCTTTCTGCAACAAGTAGAAGGGCACTTTCCCTTTATATATGATACAATTTGGCTGCCCAGTGACTCCAGTGTTTTCAGTTCATTCAAAGTTACCCTTGATCTTTCAGGTTGATTATTTCCTCTACTGTGGAATTTATACCATATTACCAGTAATTGGCCTGAGAAAGGTAATAGGTAACATTATTTGTCTCCCTTCTTTGATGCCATCCTGGAGACCCTGACAATACAGGGAAAGTGCTCTGCAACTCTCCTCTCAACACAGCTGAGTTCCCTCTCTTCCCAATGCATCTACTCTAGGGGAATCTATATCCTCCAAGATTTCTTTGGTATGGTCAGACGTAGGATGACCATATTACTTAGGCTCCAAACCGAGATACTTTTGAATATCATACAGGGTACTAACTTAATTATACCAGGATAACAGGCATTAACCAGGACTGTATTGGGAAAACTACCCTACTTAGAGGTTCTTATGCCTACAGAAGTTCTAGCTTCTTGCCTTGGCCTCCTAAAGTTCCAGACGTTCATTCATTCATTCATATCCCCCCCCTCACATACACACACATACTACATATAAACACATACATCAATACATACATAAATTAGGTCCCAACATGACCATAACTTTCTAAGTGAAATAGGTTCTCAGCTTATATTTTCTAGGTTTTGTTTGATTAGCCTAATGAATAAAACAAGTATAAAAAATGACATACCAGTTAACTGGGGCAGACAGAAACAGGGAGAGTTGCAGAAGGACAAGGCCAAAGGGAAATAATAGGCACTACAGCCACAGAGTGGCAGTTTAGCTTCCCTTCATACTCCCCTTATGGTTTTGCTGAACTGTGCTGTGCCCATTTACCACTGACCTAAAGTGGAGATATTATGAGAAAGTGCTTTATGAGATTCTTTGCTACATTTACTGTCAAAATAATTTGCAGAACATGGGTATTTACTTTACATGGTGTCCTCTTTATAAGAACTCATAGGAGAAATTTCTCACAAGTCTGGTAACCAAAAACATATGTCTATTCTAACAATTGCTTTATGCTTATGTTATGGGCCCAGAACCATGACACTATTTTCTTTTTTTTTTGTTTTGAAAACCATGAGCCTCAGAGCTAAATTTGTGGCCTTGAGGATATGTACAATATGTGTATTTTGTGTTCCAACTTCTCTCTTTTTTTCAACATGTATTTCTATCCCTATTTTCCCTCTAACCTGATTTCCTCACCTATCTTTGTTTCATTTCATCTGTAAGGAGTGTATTTTTGTAAGGTGCATAAGTCAGTTCTTAGAGCAAGGTGAGAGATTAAAAAAATGGTATAGCAGAAACCAAAGCATAAACACATCAGCTTTTACATATGAGGTCCTACTGCATTTCACTTTTCCTTAGCCCTCACAATACAAAAAGATCTAACACCTGGAATTCCAAGGACACAGTCAAGAAATACCCAAAAGCTGTTGTTTCTGCACAGAGTACAGACTGAGACATTTTTGGTAAAGAAATAGTCAAAAAAAAATAAGTAAGCCCTATACTTTCCATAATAATAGCAACACATTTGCAGTTAAATGCATTTTAAATGGAATAGGAATCTCATTCAGTTCTTTGCCAATACATTTACCTCTCCTTTTTTTTAATTGTCTATTTTGATGACTATAGGGACATAAATCTATTTCAACAGTATCATATTCAAAGATGCACATGTAAGCATAGATTTAGGACTTTTCACTTTGCATATGAAAACATGGCAGGGATAAAAATTAGGTATTACATGTCAGCAGACTTAACTCAGAGTTCTTCTTATCAAAGATTCTTCATTAAAAAATGTCACTTGACTAATTGTACTTTCAAATGCCATGAACACTGTCACAAATCATTTAGAGTTTCTAGAAGTAAGAATCTGTTAGGAAGAATGTGCTATAATGATTTGGACACTATCCTGACATTTTATTCCCGTGGTATAGGATTTTTGACAGGCTCTCCTTAATGGAAAAAAAAAAGTTTATAAAAAAGCTGAAAACTTCAATAAATGACTATAGTATAAATAGAATTTCCCAATGTACTCTATTTCTATTACCTTTAGCTTTCTTTTTCTGAAAATTGTTTATTGGCCGTAGATCCAAATGTGGAGCATGGCCTTTATTGCCTTCCAGGAACATATTTCAAGATGTGCTATATAAACTCCCAACTATCCCTCTGTTTCTTCTTGCCAGCAGCTCAGTCATCTGGATGATAAATAAGCTCATGCTGGTGTTAGAGTTTAACTAGCAATGAATTTCACTTTATTGCAATATTTATGAAAGCTTTTTAAAATGTGGTTAAGTGAAAGCCTTCTCATGGGCTGCAATCAATATTTCTTAACATGAAGCAGAGAATCCAAATCTTCAGTTTCCTGCCAATTGTGAAATCTATGCTAACTTCTTGACAAAGGACCCCAATTTTAGTAGTCAAGAATATTCTTGATGTCGGGAATATTTTTTATGGGGAATTATTATTACCATGAAAGTTGAAATGTTTGGTATTTTATTTGGGTACACACCTACCCCCCCCCCCATTCTCACCCACCTCCCCACTATAAGAGAACATGTGGCTGGGGAATATAGGCCAAGAAACCTGAGTGACAATAGTTACCATTTCCAGGCTGCAGCACTGTATTTTCTATTAAATGTGGAGGGCAATTAGCAATGTTTTATAACAGCTGTGAGAATTTGTTCTTTGATCTCATCTGATTACAGCTCTGACACTCTTAAGAACAAGTTGGTAAGCAGTGCAGGCTTCAGAGACCAGTTCTGAGTTTGTAGGAGAAGAGATGGCCTTTGGGGAACAAGAGTCTTAGACAGAAATGGGCTCAAAGGTGGCCCAGGTTGGGAGAACAAATGATCCAAGAAAAATGTTGCCTTGTTAGCATGCAAAGATAATTCTCTTCCTTGGGGTAACTAGGACCTAAGGCAAAACCCATGTCAGCACTTGACAAACCAAGATAGGAACCAGTCAGGCAGATCCAAGGTGGAGAAAAAGACTTTTCTTATTCCTGGAAATAAGTTGAAAGAATACTTTCTAGACAGGGGAAGGGAGACCCAACCCAGTTCTTTCCATTTTCAATCCCCTGATTGATATTTCAGTATTTGTGAGGAGTCCTTTAGGTGCCTTTCACCAAAATGGACCTCAGGCCCCAGCATGGGCTGCTCTGATCTGTGGTGAAGCCAGAGAAGTTCCCAAACACAGCATAGTGACAGGTGCTAAGCACAGGATTTGGAGCCAGCCAGAACTAGGGTTGAATCCCAACTCACTGGTGCCTTGGATGTGATAAATCATTTAACTTCTCCAAGCTTTAAATTTCTCATCTGTAAAATGGAAATCATTGTTTCAAATACAAGATAGAAAATATGGAATAAGTAAAGAAAAAAAATGGTGGGTCATATAGGGGTCAGTGAACCTCTCAGTCCATGGGCCAAATTTGGCTTAATTTTGTAAATAAAATTTTATTGGAACACAGCCATGCTTGTGTTATTGGAACATAGTTACTGATTATGGCTGCTTTCACATTACATAGGCAGAGTTGAATAGTCACAGCAAAGAATTATAAGCCCAGAAATATCTACCATCAGGCCCTTTGAAGAGAAACTTTGCCAATTTTGGTGCTTTATTCAAGAATATATATATTTATAATATTGTGCTATCATCAGCATCATTCAATATCAAACCTTTTTCCTCACCCCAAAGTAATTCTGTGCCCTCTAACATCACTTTTTTTAGAGGGAGAAGAAGAAGAGGATTTGTAGTTAGTCCTTAGAGACCACTACATCCCTAGCTATGCCATGGTGTGTGTAACTTGTCATTGCACAAGTCTCAAACAGAATTCTTTTTGTTGCTGGTAACAGAACACCTAGATAAAGTGGTAGTCTTAAGGGATGGCAGAACCATAGATAGAAGGAGTCTAGGTCACTGAATTTCTAAGCAGAAGAAAGCTCTTAACCTAACTGAGAATCCACTATGGACTATTAGATAAACAAGAAATTAACTTGGATTTTGCTTCTGTCAATCTGTGTTTAGATCTACTTGTTGTAGCACTTTAGGCTACCTCAACTGACAGTCATGAAGACTTTGTTAGAGTATACATTATTCATTATGGCTTCTTATCATGTCAGCATAGTAACCTCCTGCACCAATTAAACTTGTGTCCATTTGAAATGTTTTCCTCTAGGAAGCCTTTTATTTCCCATTCCTATTCCTTCTTTTCTGCCTCTGTGACCTCCAGGAGCCCATTCTCTTTCCTCTTCCTCCCAGCTATCCCTTCCTTTCCTTCTAGTTATCTCCACCCTTATTCCATACAAAGCTTCATCCCTTCTTTGATATAACTGGTGTCCCCCCTTACAGCATGTGACTGAAATATTCACAGAATGTATCTGGTGACAATGGCACATTCATCTTGTTCCCCCAAAATCCATTGACAGCATAGAAAAGCCCTTACAATGGCAATAGTCAGAGAGAGAAATAGATACAAGTAAAACACGTAAGGGAGAAAAGTAAAAACGATGGTCAAAACGTGGTCCCTTCCTATTAGTAACCTTATACTTTAAAACGAATGCAGGAAAACCCAGAAAGTATGTATATAGCTTTTGCTAAGAGATAGGAGAAGCTACTAAAAAGGATATAAAGAAAACCCAAGAGTTTAGATCACAGGGAATAAGATTTGAAACCTAATTTCAAGTTCCACTGAAGTTCATGATATGTGTCTGGAATACTGTCAATACTAAAGAAGAAAGATACATGTTTTAAAAATCCCTCTGTGTTTACAAAAGCCACATTATATCATCAAGGGCTTGACCCTAGATACCCTTCTCCCACAATAGAGGGAGTACAACTCACCGAAGGGTCACATTCGCGTATAGGCCCTGTGCCCAAAAATCCCAATTGAGGAGCTTAGCTCAGAACACTGCACTGGGGAGCTCTACGGCACCTCCACTTTAGGTGGCAAAGAACACTGTGTGTCCATGCATTTTAAATGGAGACCACTTTTTGGTAACTTTTTTTTTGAGACAATGGTTACTGTCTTTGGGGCTAATATACTGAAGCCCTCTATGACTACTGATATCCACATGGCATTTGCCCTTAGGCTTAATGTTTCCCACTTATTATGTATTTTGAGTTCTGCCATCTGCTTGGATCAGTTTTACTTCCAGGCCAGCAGTTGTCATTTTTATCCGTTTTTTATATGGTTGATTCTGTTCAGTCCACTTTCAAAGTTAAAATCTGGTTCTTATGTCAACAACAAATGGACTCAGGATGTCATCAGCATGGCAATGTAAGAAATCCCCTGAAAAAGCCTCCCTAGCGATATAGTGAATAAAAGGACAAATCCCACTTCTTACAACTATGACTGGACTTGAGAAGGACTCCACAAATAATGACTCAAAGAAACAGAAAAATATCAGGTAAGAAAACTCCATCCTGGACCACAATTCCATTCCCATTTCCCTCTCTCTCACACTTGGTCTCATGCAGCCTTGGAGTCTCAAAGAGGCAGCAGAACCGGGGCCCCTGCTGTGGTAGACAGAAATTGTAAAGCAACTGATAGCAGCAAGTTAAAACTCCATGCATATCCAGGCACAGGGACCTACATTGGAAGAGACCCAGGATAAAAAACAAGCCACTGAGGAATGCTGTACACAAAAGGGCCATAAGCAGTTAAAAAGAAAGACTGCAACAGAAATGCTGGCAAGACCTGCTGTGCCCTCACTCAATTCAATCTCAGTTGGCTAGACTACCTAAAGGTAAAATGAACTTTTCTAAAGTAACTCATCTTTCTGGATTGATCCCATCTGTGTCCCTGGGGTGGGACACCCTAACAGAGAAGAAAACAGAGGCAGAAAAGCATCACAGATAAAATAAAAGTGTGTGTGTGTGTGTGTGTTGGGGGTAGTTTTCAGCTAAACTGCTGTAAGATAGGACAAGTCTCAGAACTAAGGAAATGAGTGAGGGAGAGACGTTAAATAAATCATAGGAGCTGGGGAGAAGAGTATACCAAAAAAAAAAAAAAATCCCCACAAAAAAGCACAACATACTCTAAACAGAATCAATCCTAATAGAACTACTCTGAGATGCATACTAATCAGTATGTTAAATACCAAAGATAAGACAGAATTCTAAAAGCAATAAGAGAAAAGCAATTTGTCAAATACAAGGGATCCTCAATAAAACTAAGTGGCAATTTCTCCTCAGAAACAATGGAGGCAAGAACAAAGTGGTATGATATATTTAAGGTACTGAGGGAGAAAAGCCGGCATCCAAAAATTCTTTATCCAGCAAAACCATCCTTCAAAAAATGAGGGAGACTTTAAAGTATTCACAGATTAACAGAAACTGGGAGAGTTGGTCAATAAGAGACCTGCACTACGAGAATAACAAATGAGATTTCTGCAATTTGAAAGAAAAACACAGGAAAGAGTGGCTTGGAGAAGTGTGAAGAAATGAAGACCATTAATAAGGGCGACTAAGAAAAAAAAATGTAAAACCCAATAGGACTGTATCATCAATATGCAACTGCATTCTTTAATTCATATAAGAATCCAAATATAATTAAACAAGAAAAAGGCATATTTCCTGATAAAAGACATACAAAATGAAAGTGGAATAAACACAACCTAAAAACGGGAAACTGAAGAACATGGAAGGCTACAACATGAATGCTACTGGAGCTAAGTTGGCATCTTTTCAAATTAATAGTTTATAAATGTAGGTTTCATAATATAAACCCCAGAGTCACCACAAAGAAAGTATTTTGAAAATATACAGAAACAAATATGAGAAAGATCAGTCAGATACAACACATAAGATCAACTATGTAAAAAAGAAGTTTGCAATAAAGGAAAAAGAGACAAAAACATACATGACATACAAAAATGAGAGGACAAACTGGCTGAAGTACTGTTTTTTATAGCAACAGCACTAAATGTTAGTGAAGTAAACTCACCAATCAAAAGCACAAGTTGGCAGACTCCATAAAAAAAGCATGATTCAACTATATGTTGTCTATAAGAGACTCACTTTAGACTAGAGGCACAAACAGGATGAGAGTGAAAGGATGGAAAAAGATATTCCATGCAAATCATAACCTAAAAAGAGCTTGGATGGCAATACTAATATCAGACAAAACAGATTTTAAGTCAAAAGCTGTTACAAGAGAAAAAGAGGGTCAGTATATTAATAAAAAAAGCAATACACACAGAAGAAATACAATCATAAATATTTGTGCATCTAACCATGGTGCCCCAAAATACACGAGGCAAATACTTTCAAAACCTGAAGCAAGAAATAGACACCTCCACAATAACAGTTAGAAACTTCAATACAGCATTTTCATCAATAAATAGAAATAGACAGAGGATCAATAAGGAAACAGAGAATTTGAATAATATGAGAAAGGGAATTAGACCTAATAGACATACACAGAACATTTCACCACAAAACAGCAGGATATACATTCTTCTCAAGTGCTCATGGATCATTCTCCAGGATAGACCGCATATTGGGTCACAAAACAAGTCTTAATAAATTTAGAAAGACAGAAATCATACAAAGCATATTCTCTGACCAAAATAAAATGAATCTGGAAATCAAGAAGAGGCAGAGAATTGGAAAAGCCACAAACATATGGAAGTTAAATAAAACTTTCTTAAACAATCAGTGGGTCAAAGAAGAAACTGGAAGAAAAATCAGTAAATATCTGGAGACAAATGAAAACAAGAAGACAACATATCAAAACTTGTGGCATGCAGTGAAAGCAGTACTGAGAGGGAAACTGATAGCCCTAAATGCTTACATGAAAAAAAAGGAGAGCTAAAATCAAAGGCCTGCACAGCTAAACGAACCAGAAAAAGAACTGCAAATTAGCCCAAAAGCAAGCAGAAGAAAGGAAATAACAAACTTTAGGGCAGAAATATATGAAATTGAAAATAAAAAGTAATAGAATTAACAAAAACAAAAGTTGTTTCTTTGAAAAGATCAATAAACTTGACAAATCTTTAGCTAGACTGGCAAAGGAAAAAGGAAAGAAAGAAATTCATAAAATCATAAATAAGAGGGGGATGGTAAGAGGATACTAGGAGGGGGTACGGGGGTAGTTCAGTGGTAGAATTCTCACTTGCCATGCAGAAGACCCAGATTCGACACCCAGCCCATGCATTTCCCAAAAAACAAAACAAGCAAAGAGACAAAACCAAACCAAACAAACAAACATAAAAAAAATCAACAAGTGGTGCAACAATAAGGGGATACTTACATGGAAAAAGAATGAAATGTGACCCCCGCCATATAGCATACAAAGGAAAAAAAAAAAAAATACTATGAGCAACTGTATGCCCTGTTCTAGTTTGCTAGCTGCCAGAATGCAATATATCAGAAACAGAATGGCTTTTAAAAAGGGGAATTTAATAAGTTGCTAGTTTACAGTTTGAAGGCCGAGAAAATGTCCCAGTTAAAACAAGTCTATAAAAATGTCCAATCGAAGGCATTCAGGGAAAGATACCTTGATTCAAGAAGACTGATGAAGTTCAGGGTTTCTCTCTCAAGTGAAAGGGCACATAATAAGCCCTTCTCTCTCATCTGGAAAGACATGTGACGAACACAGCATCATCTGCTAGCTTTCTTTCCTGGCTTCCCTTCATGAAATTCCCCGGGAGGCATTTTCCTTCTTCATTTCCAAAGGGTGCTGGCTGATGGACTCTCTTTTCTCATGGCTATGTCATTATGCTCTCTTCAAATCTCTCTCATTCTCCAAAATGTTTCCTCTTTTATAGGACTTCAGAAACTAATCAAGACCCACCCATTTGGGTGGGTACATGTCGTCACCTAACCCAGCTTAACAACCACTCTTTATTGGGTTACATCTCCAGGGAGATGATCTAATTACAGATCCAAACATACAGTATTGAATAGGGATTATTCTGCCTTTATGAAATGGGATTTTGATTAAAATATGGCTTTTCTAGGGGACAAACATTCTTTCAAACCAGCACATCCACAAATTACACAACTTAGATGAAAGGTACAAATTCCTAAAAAAACACAAGACAACCTACAATGACTCCACAAGAAAGAGAAGACCTCAACAGACTAATTACAAGCAAAACGATAGAAACAGTTATAAAAAAATCTCCCATAAAAGGAAAGCTCAGGACCAGATGTCTTCACAGGTAAATGCTACCAATCATTCCAAGTATAATAAGAGTGCTGCTCAAACTCTTCCAAAAAATTGAAGAGGGAAGGAAACACTACTCACCTAATTTTATGAGACCAACACACCCTAATACCAAAGCCAGAAAAAGATACTAAAAGAAAAGAAAATTAAAGACCAATTTCTATTCTGCATATAGATGCAAAAATCCTCAACAACATACCTGCAAACTGAATCCAACAGCACATCATAAGAATTATATACCATGATCAAGTGTGTTTTATCCCAGTTATGCAAGGGTTATTCAATATAAGAAAATCAATTAATGTAACACTTCACACATCAATAAAACAAAGGGAAAAACATATCCTCATCTCAATTGATGCAGAAAAGCATTTGACAAAATTCAACATTCATTCTTGAAAAAATACCTACAAAAGTAAGAACAGAAAGAAAATTCCCCAACATGGTAAAGGGCATATATGGAAAACCCACAGCTAACATCATACTCATTGGTGAAGGACTGAAAGCTTTCCCTCTATGATCTAGAATAATACAAGGATGCCCACTGTCACCACTGTTATTCAACACAGTACTAGAATTTCTAGCCAGAGTAATTAGGCAAGAAAAAGAAATAAAAGGTATCCAAATTGGAAATAAAGAAGTAAAAGTTTCACCATTTTCAGATTACATGATCCTATATACAAAAAGTGCAAAAAATCACAACAAAGCAACTAGAGCTAATGAATGAGTTCAGTAAAGTGGCAGGGTAGAAGGTCAACACATAAAAATCAATTGGGTTCAATACACTAGAAATGAACAACCTGAGGAGAAAATCAAGAAAAAATTCCATTTAAAATAATAACTAAAAGAATCCAGTATCTAGGAACAAATCTAACCAAAGATATAAAGGACTTATCACAGAAAACAACAAAACACTAATAAAAAAAATCAAAGAAAATATAAATAAATGGAAAGACACTCTGGTCATGGATTGGAAGACTAAATATCATTAAAATGTCAATTCTACCCAAAATGCTATACAAATTCAATGCAATCCCAATCAAAACTATAACAGCTTACTTTGTAGAAATGGAAAAGTCAATCATCAAATTTATTTGGAAGAGCAAAGGTCCCAAAATAGCCAAAAACATCTTGAAATAGGAGAACGAAGTTGGAAGACTCAGATATCCTGACTTTAAAGTATATTACAAAGTTACAGTGGTCAAACAGCATTGTACTGGCACAAGGACAGATATATTGACCAGTGGAATTGAACTTAAAATTCAGAAATGGACCTGCACATCTATGGCCAGTTGACTTTTGGCAAGGCTGCCAGATCTGCTCAAATGGAAAAGAAATGGTATTGGTAGAACTGAATCTTCAAACCCAAAAGAATGAATGAGGACTGCTATCTCATGCCTATACACATATTCTCTGTATTAAATAGAGAATATGGATACAGCCAACATTATCATGATTTAATTCTATCAAATGTCTTCATAGCAATCGACAGGTCAGCACTTGCCCAACCAGATGAACAGTAACAGCACTTGGCCAACTTGACACATGAACTTGACCATGACAGTTCCCATTCAATCCATAGCCCATAATGTTAATAGACTGTTCTTTGAATGACAAGAAAAAGATCTGATTATGCCCTTTCTCTAATTAAAATCCTTCAATGGCTTCCCCTTGGTCTTTAGGATAAAATTGCATGAGAGTTGCAGGCAACACAAACCACAATAGCTATTTTAAACAGAAAGAGTTTTAATCTAAGGGAATTGGGTGCTTAAAAATTAGTTGGAAGGACTGAAGGAGTAAGCTCTGGGACAGGTCTGTGCAAATGGGTCTCATATAGATTCAATAGAAGCTATGTGCCAAAGGCACTGCTGCCTCAACCACAAATAAGAATGTGAATTGGGAAGCTACCATTCAAACTGTTGATTTCAAAAATATTGTTGTAGTTGTGAATTTAGAATTAGGAAAGCATTGCACCACCACTGCCTCTCAGCACCTATTAAGAGCTAGAGATCAGAAACTGGGAAAATTCAGTCTTCAACACCATGCTTGCTAGCAGATGCAGTTAAAAACACCAGGAAGATGGGATTCAGCTCTGCTTTCCAAGTTTCAGGGGAGAACATCTCATTGGTAGATGAACAAGATAATTCTGTATGTTAAAATTTTTAGTTTTTTCCGGGCCAAGATGGCAGCTTAGCAATGTGCGCATTTTAGTTCGTCCTCCAGAACAACTAGTAAATAACCAGAAACAATACAGAACAGCTCCTGGGGCCACATCAGTGACTGGACACACAGTGTACCCCAGTCTGGACCAGCTGGACCAGCTGCGAGCCCCCCCCAGAACCGTGAGTTCCCCAAGCCGCAGCGGCTGGTGCCATTCCCCCATGGCTATTTCCCACAGGGGAAAGGAAACAGACTTTACCAGAAGCTGGGGCTGAGCCCAATCAAACACCAATTGTAGAATTAATTAACAAATGCTGACTACTAAAAATAGGCCCCCAGCTCAGGTGAAACTGGTCAAAGTGAAGGTCGCTCATTTTTGCCCCAGCACCAAGGGGGCAGGGCTGACAGAAAAAGGAAAAAGAGAAGGAAACAGGTTTTTGTGGCTGTGTTTCTACAAAGGCTTGACTGTCTTTGGATTCAGTGGCAGGGCTCCTCAGGCTGCAACTGCCCCGGGCATAGGCAGTGTATTAGTTAGGGTTCTCTAGAGAAACAGAATCAACAGGGAACACTTGCAAATATAAAATTTATGAAAGTGTCTCACGTGACCATAGGAATGCAGAGTCCAAAATCCACAGGGCAGGCTGCGAAGCCGATGACTCCAATGGATGGCCTGGATGAACTCCACAGGAGAGGCTCACCAGCCAAAGCAGGAATGGAACCTGTCTCCTCTGAGTCCTCCTTAAAAGGCATCCCGTGATTAGATTAAGCATCACTAATTGCAGAAGACACTCCCCTTTGGCTGATTACAAATGGAATTAGCTGTGGATGTAGCTGACGTAAGCATGACCTAATCCTATGAAATGTCCTCATTGCAACAGACAGGCCAGCGCTTGCCCAATCAGATGAACAGGTACCACAACTTGGCCAAGTTGACACCTGTCCCTAACCATGACAGTCCACCCCTTGTCAACTTGGCACATATATATCACCTTAGACCATACTTAATTTCCAAATGAAAACAAATAAGCGCACATTTTTTTTTTCTGACAATACTCAACTGTCCTGCATATAACTGGAAACACATTAAATCTCTCCAGAATAGCGTGCAAATCCTTGGGCAACATTCATTCTTAAACTTGATATCTTACAACTTAAATAGTATAACACAAACAAAACAGCATTACAGTCCTCGTTTCTGTAACTGATCACGTGGTCGAAGTTCATATTTATCACTACCTTCTTCCACTACCCATTCCATGTTCCCTTTCCCCTCAGCAAGCACTTCAGCTGGCCGTGATTCTCTGCCTGGTGGGGTGACCCAAACCTTCATTCCTGAAGTCTCAGAGCCATTAGTGGTCCTGCCTGGATTGTGTTGTTGCAGTTTTCCATTGATTTTAATCACAGGGCATGGTAGTACTAATAGACGCCCCAGGGGATCTCCTATATTCCAAGAAAACTCTTCTTTACCTCCATTATGTAGTTGCAGTCCTACTTCCTTCTGATAGTCAGGGTCAATTACCCCAGACAATAATGTAATCCCCTTCTTGGTGTGTTGATCCAGAGGCATAAGTAGCCCAAAGTGGCCAGGTGGCAATCTTAACTTCCAGTTCAGTGGTATCACTGTTGTTTCTCCTGGAGAAAGCACAGCCCGTTTTGGAACTAAAACCTGTAGACCAGCAGAACTCAGGGTAGCAGGGACAGGAAGCAAAAATTTTCCTAGTGGATCACTAGGAGTAATAGTGAGTGGCACCACACCCATTTCCACCCCTTGGTTCCTGGACCCATGGATCCTGGCTATGGGAGAAACAGCACCATACAGAGGACGCTGATTCAGAGCATACACAGCTTCCTGGAGAACATTACCCCAGCCTTTCAAGTTTTTGCCACCTAGTTGGCACCGTAATTGAGTTTTCAAAAGGCCATTCCACCGTTCTATCAATCCAGCTGCTTCTGGATGATGGGGAACATGGTAAGACCAGAGAATTCCATGAGCATGTGCCCATTCCCGCACTTCATTTGCTGTGAAGTGTGTTCCTTGATCTGAAGCAATGCTATGTGGAATACCATGACGATGGATAAGGCATTCTGTAAGCCCACGGATAGTAGTTTTGGCAGAAGCATTGTGTGCAGGGAAAGCAAACCCATATCCAGAGTATGTGTCTATTCCAGTTAGAACAAATCGCTGCCCCTTCCATGAAGGGAGTGGTCCAATGTAATCAACCTGCCACCATGTAGCTGGCTGGTCACCTCGGGGAATGGTGCCATATCGGGGGCTGAGTGTGGGTCTCTGCTGCTGGCAGATTGGGCACTCAGCAGTGGCTGTAGCCAGGTCAGCCTTGGTGAGTGGAAGTCCATGTTGCTGAGCCCATGCATAACCTCCATCCCTACCACCATGACCACTTTGTTCATGAGCCCATTGGGCAATAACAGGAGTTGCTGGGGAAAGAGGTTGACTGGTATCCATAGAACGGGTCATCTTATCCACTTGATTATTAAAATCTTCCTCTGCTGAAGTCACCCTCTGGTGTGCATTCACATGGGACACAAATATCTTCATGTTTTTAGCCCACTCAGAAAGGTCTATTCACATACTTCTTCCCCAGACCTCTTTGTCACCAATTTTCCAATTATGGTCTTTCCAAGTCCCTGACCATCCAGCCAAACCATTAGCAACAGCCCATGAGTCAGTATACAAACGCACCTCTGGCCAGTTTTCCTTCCAAGCAAAATGAACAACCAGGTGCACTGCTCGAAGTTCTGCCCACTGGGAGGATTTCCCCTCACCACTGTCCTTCAAGGACACCCAGAAAGGGGTTGTAATGCTGCAGCTGTCCACTTTCGGGTGGTACCTGCATATCGTGCTGAACCATCTGTAAACCAGGCCCGAGTTTTCTCTTCCTCAGTCAATTCACTGTAAGGAACTCCCCAAGAGGCCATAGCTCTGGTCTGGGAAAGAGAAGGTAATGTGGCAGCAGGAGTGGAAACCATGGGCATTTGTGCCACTTCTTCATGTAACTTACTTGTGCCTTCAGGACCTGCTCTGGTTCTATCTCGTATATACCATTTCCACTTTACAATAGAGTGCTGCTGTGCATGCCCAACTTTATGGCTTGGTGGGTCAGACAACACCCAACTCATGATAGGCAACTCAGGTCTCATGGTAACTTGGTGGCCCATGGTTAAGCGTTCAGTCTCTACTAAGGCCCAGTAGCAGGCCAAAAGCTGTTTCTCAAAAGGAGAGTAGTTATCTGCAGCAGATGGTAAGGCTTTGCTCCAAAATCCTAAGGGTCTGCGTTGTGATTCTCCTATAGGGGCCTGCCAAAGGCTCCAGACAGCATCTCTATTTGCCACTGACACTTCCAGCACCATTGGATCTGCTGGATCATATGGCCCAAGTGGCAGAGCAGCTTGCACAGCAGCCTGGACCTGTCACAGAGCCTCCTCTTGTTCAGGTCCCCACTCAAAATTAGCAGCTTTTCTGGTCACTCGATAAATAGGCCGGAGTAGCACACCCAAATGAGGAATATGTTGTCGCCAAAATCCAAAAAGACCAACTAGGTGTTGTGCCTCTTTTTTTGGTTGTGGGAGGGGCCAGATACAGCAATTTATCCTTCACCTTAGAAGGGATATCCTGACATGCCCCACACCACTGGACACCTAAAAATTTTACTGAGGTGGAAGGCCCCTGTATTTTTGTTGGATTTATCTCCCATCCTCTGACACGCAAATGCCTTACCAGTAAATCTAGAGTAGTTGCTACTTCTTGCTCACTAGGTCCAATCAACATGATATCATCAATATAATGGACCAATGTGATGTCTTGTGGGGGGGAGAAACGATCAAGGTCTCTGCGAACAAGATTATGACATAGGGCTGGAGAGTTGATATATCCCTGAGGTAGGACAGTGAAAGTATATTGCTGACCTTGCCAGCTGAAAACAAACTGTTTCTGGTGGTCCTTACTAATAGCTATTGAGAAAAAAGCATTTGCCAGATCAATAGCTGCATACCAGGTACCAGGGGATGTATTGATTTGCTCAAGCAATGATACTACATCTGGAACAGCAGCTGCAATTGGAGTTACCACCTGGTTGAGTTTATGATAATCCACTGTCATTCTCCAAGACCCATCTGTTTTCTGCACAGGCCAAATAGGAGAGTTGAACGGGGATGTGGTGGGAATCACCACCCCTGCATCTTTCAAGTCCTTAAGAGTGGCAGTAATCTCTGCAATCCCTCCAGGAATACGGTATTGCTTTTGATTTACTATTTTGCTGGTAGGGGCAGTTCTAGTGGCTTCCACTTGGCCTTTCCCACCATAATCGCCCTCACTGCACGAGTTAGAGAACCAACGTGGGGATTCTGCCAGTTGCTCAGTATGTCTATGCCAATTATACATTCTGGAACTGGGGAAATAACTACAGGATGGGTCCGGGGGCCCACTGGACCCACTGTGAGACGGACCTGAGCTAAAACTCCATTGATCACCTGGCCTCCATAAGCCCCCACTCTGACTGGTGGTCCAGAGTGACGTTTTGGGTCCCCTGGAATTAATGTCACTTCTGAACCAGTGTCTAATAATCCCCGAAATATCTGATCATTTCCTTTTCCCCAATGCACAGTTACCCTGGTAAAAGGCCGTCGGTCTCCTTGGGGAAGACTTAGAGGAAGGTTAACAGTATAAATTTGTGGCAGTGTAACAGGTTTCTCCCCCATAGGCACCTGGCCTCCCCTTCATTCAAGGGGCTCAGGGTCTGTAAACTGTTTCAAGTCTGGAAATTGGTTAAGGGGCCGTGACTCTGTGTTTTTGTGATTCAGGTTAGACTTCTGTTCCCTTGACCTAGAACTCTTTTGTTTATACAGCTCCAACAAGAATTTAGTAGACTTCCCTTCTATTGTATTTCTAGGCACCCCATGATTTACTAGCCAATGCCACAGATCTCTGCGTGTCATATAATTTTGATGCCTCCTTTGAGTTTGTTGTCTATTATAATACCCACGTCTACCCTGTCTTTGGTGATTAAGTGCTGCCACCTGGCTTCTGCCAACTCGGGATCCTGTCATCCCCATTGTGTTTAAGGATTCCAGCTCAGTGACAGCAGTTCCTACAGTAATATCTGACCTACAGAGAAGTGCAACCACAGAGCTCTTGAGGGATGATGGTGCTAGTCTCACAAATTTATTTCTCACTGTTCTGGTAAAAGGTGCATCCTCTGGACATTCCTGGGGTGTAAGAGCAGGCTTTGCATGATAAATCCACTCTAACATCCCAATCTCTCTAAGCCTCTGGATCCCCTCATCTACATTATACCAGGGCAGTTCTGGCATTTCAACCTCAGGTAATGTTGGCCACCTTTTGATCCATGTTTCAACCAACCACCCAAACAAGCTGTTAACACCTTTTCTAACTGCTCTAGCTATAACATGGAATGCAGAATCTCTGCTTAGTGGGCCCATATCAATAAATTCAGCCTGATCCAGCCTTATATTCCTCCCACCATTATCCCACACTCTTAAAATCCATTGCCACACATATTCCCCTGATTTCTGTCTATATAAATTGGAAAACTCACACAGTTCTTTTGGAGTATAATGTACCTCCTCATGTGTGATACTTTGTACCTCACCTTTAGGGGCCTGTTGGGACTTTAGTCTAGTTATAGGTCTAGAAGAAAGGAGGGGTGGTGGGGGTGGGTCATGAAAAGAATTAGAAATATCTTCCAAGCCATTTGCTTCAGGGCTTTCATTTGCAGTTTCATCTGGTGAAACAGGATTAATAACTCTAGGGCTAATCCCTTCAGGAGGAGGTTGGGTGGCCAATTCCTCAAGGCAGGCTGGAGGTGGGGTGGCTATGTCCTCAGGGCAGACTATTACAGGGTTATCTAAAGAAGGCTCAGCATGATCTAGGGTTTCAACCTCACCCCCAACATCATTATCAATCCATATGTCACCATCCCATTTGTCAGGGTCCCACTCCTTTCCAATCAATGCCCTCACTTTAACGGCAGACACCATGCAAGACTGAGATTTCAGTTTACGTTGTAAAGTTGCTACTCTAACAATAAGATTCTGAGTCTGATTTTCAGAGATCTCAAGTCTACGGCTACAGGAAATAAAATTTTCCTTCAGGATACTCATAGAAACCTCTACATCTTTCAGACGGCACTTAAGCTTCTTGTTTGAAGCCTTAAGCCCATCCCTTTCACCCTTTAATGTAGACAGTGTATCTAACAACAACCAACCAACATCTCTATAACTCTTATTTCTACAAAACTCTATAAAGGTGTCAAAAACATTATCCCCCAGAGTCTGGCTTCGTACAAGCGAAGCATTAGGAGAATCGAATGATGATATTTTGACTATCTCCTTTGCCATCTCAGTCCATGGATTGGAAGTGTCATTCTGATTATGGGAATCAGAGTCCTTAGTGTCTCTGAGCCCAGTCAGAGTAGAAAACCATTCATAAAAACCCATTTTTAAGATTCTGTTCCTTAAGAACCACTCTTGGTACCAAGATGTATTAGTTAGGGTTCTCTAGAGAAACAGAATCAACAGGGAACACTTGCAAATATAAAATTTACGAAAGTGTCTCACGTGACCGTAGGAATGCAGAGTCCAAAATCCACAGGGCAGGCTGCGAAGCCGATGACTCCAATGGATGGCCTGGATGAACTCCACAGGAGAGGCTCACCAGCCAAAGCAGGAATGAAACCTGTCTCCTCTGAGTCCTCCTTAAAAGGCTTCTCATGATTGGATTTAAAAAAGGCTTCCCATGATTGGATTTAGCATCACTAATTGCAGAAGACACTCCCCTTTGGCTGATTACAAATGGAATAAGCTGTGGATGTAGCTGATGTGAGCATGACCTAATCCTATGAAATGTCCTCATTACAACAGACAGGCCAGTGCTTGCCCAATCAGATGAACAGGTACCACAACTTGGCCAAGTTGACACCTGTCCCTAACCATGACAGGCAGAAACAAACCGATTTTGAGGGCTTGTCTGGAGCCTGTGCCTTTCCCAAGGGAAGGGTGAAGCCCAACTCAGGAGGTATCCCTCTCTCAAGGAATTCAGACACCAGGGCTTGTAATTTGAAGCCATTAAAACCAGCCTACAACCTCTCCTCTGTCTCCACCACGCCCCCACCCAAAGTTAAAGATACTGCATCATCTTATGCTGGTGGGACCTGCAGGCAGACTAGCATCACATACTGGGCAGGATAAGAAAAGCAGAGCCCAGAGACTTCACAGGAAAGTCTGTCAACCTGCTGGGTCTCACCCTCAGGGAAAACTGACACAGGTGAATCTTTCCTCCTCATAGGAGGCCAGTTTGGTCTGGGAAAATCCAGCTGGGGTCTATAATACATATGTAGACCCTCCTCAGGGTGGGGGGAAATAGGCACCATACAAGCAGGGCAAGAAACAAGAAAACAAGAACTGAAAAATTCTCCTCTGTTAAAGAAAACCTAAGCTAGAGGTCCAGAAAAAAAGCTGAACTGAATGTCAAAGAATAAATAGACAACAAATTCATCCAGCAAGAAAATCCTAGGTAAAAGAAGTAAAGCAATCTCCAGAATAAACTAATTAAGCTAATTAAATGCCTAGATGCCAGCAAAAAATAACAAATCACACCAGGAAAATTGAAGATATGGCCCAATCAAAGGAACAAACCAACAATTCAAATGAGATACAGGAGCTGAAACATTTAATTCAGAATATGCGAACAGACATGGAAAATCTCATCAAAAACCAAATCAATGAATTGAGGGAGGATATAAAGAAGGCAAGGAATGAACAAAAAGAAGAAACTGAAAGTCTGAAAAAACAAATCACAGAACTTATGGGAATGAAAGGCACAGTAGAAGAGATGAAATAAAGAATGGAAACCTACAATGGTAGATTTCAAGAGACAGAACATAAGATTTCTGAACTGGAGGGTGGACAATCTGAAATCCGGCAAGAAACAGAAACTATAGGGAAAAAAATGGAAAAATATGAGCAGGGACTCAGAGAATTGAAGGACAATATGAAGCGCATGAATATACATGTTAGGGGTGTCCCAGAAGGAGAACAGAAGGGAAAAGGAGGAGAAAAACTAATGGAGGAAATTATCTCTGAAAATTTCCCAACTCTTATAAAGGACTTAAAATTTCAGATCTAAGAAGTGCAGCGTACGTCAAAGAGAATAGATCCAAATAGATGTACTCCAAAACATTTACTAATCAGAATATCAGAGGTCAAAGAGAAAGAGAGAATCTTGAAAGCAGCAAGAGAAAAGCAATCCACCACATCGAAGGGAAGCCCAATAAGACTATGCATAGATCTCTCAACAGAAACCATGGAGGCAAGAAGACAGTGGAATGATGTATTTAAATTATTAAAAGAGAAAAACTGCCAACCAAGAATTCTATATCCAGCAAAATTGTCCTTCAAAAATGAGGGAGAAATTAAAACATTTTCAGACAAAAATTACTGAGAGAATTCGTGACCAAGAGACCAGCTCTGCACTACAGACAGATACAAAGACAGAAGAGAGAGGTGTGGAGAAGAGTGTAGAAAGGAAGACCATGAGTAAAGGTAAAAAGAAAGAAATTAGAAGGACATATAAAAGCCAAAAGGCAAAAAGCCCAGGCATTAAGAACACTTATGTTGATGGATTAAGCTTCCCAATTGGGGGACATGGACTGGCAGAATGGATTAGGGAACGGGACCCATATATATGCTGTCTCTACTCAAAGGACATGAGGGCAAGGACACAACCGGACATTTGCACACCAATGTTTATAGCAGCATTATTTACAATTACCAAGAGATGGAAACAGCCAAAATGTCCATCAATAGATGGGTGACTAAAAAAACTGTGGTATATACATACGATGGAATATTATGCAGCTTTAAGACAGAATACAGTTATGAAGTATGTAACAACATGGATGGACCTTAAGGATATTATGCTGAGTGAGATTAGCCAGAAACAAAAGGACAAATACTCTATGGTCTCACTGATATGAACTGACATTAGTGAATAAACTTGGAGAATTTCATTGATAACAGAGACCATCAGGAGATAGAAATAGGGTAAGATATTGGGTAATTGGAGCTGAAGGGATACAGATTGTGCAACAGGACTGAATGTAAAAACTCAGAAATGGACCGCACAATATTACCTAACTGTGATACAATTATGTTAAAACACTGAATGAAGCTGAATGTGAGAATAATAGAAGGAGGAGGGCTGGGGGCACAAATGAAATCAGAAAGAAAGATAGACGATAAAGATTGAGATGGTATAATCTAGGATTGCCTAGAGTGTATAATGATAGTGACTAAATGTACAAATTTAAAAAATATTTTTGCATGAGGAGGAGCAGGGGAGTGTCATTATTGCAGGATGCTGAAAATAGATGGTAATTAATATTTTAAAATTTCAACTTGTGTGTGAGACTGGAGCAAAAAATGTTTATTTGGTACAGGATTTGTATTTTGACTAGTGCATTTCCTAACATAACTTATGTAGATAGCTTGGTTGAACAACATAAGTACATGGAACCTTGGGTAAGACAAGAGATTTTGTTGGTTTGTACAGAATGATGCCCTGATGAATCCCAGAGTGATTCGATCAGTGAGTGGAAAAGTATTTGCAAAGCCTCCTTTGGGGAATGGTGAGAAAGGGGGAAAATTCAACTTCCCCAAGTTGAATTCTTGATATTCTCACAAGCAGTGTGGACAACCAAAGCTATAGGCTGAGCCCCCAATCTTGGGGTTTGTTCATATGAAACTTAATCCCACAAAGTATAGGTCAAGCCTACTTAAAATTAGGCCTACGAGTCACCCCCAAGAGAACCTCTTTTGTTGCTCAGATGTGACCTCTCTCTCCAGCCAACACAACAAGCAAATGCACCACCCTCCCCCTGTCTATGTGGGACATGACTCCCAGGGGTGTGGACCTTCCTGGCAACGTGGGACAGAAATCCGAGAATGAACTCGGACTCAGTATCAGGGGATTGAGAAAAACCCTAGAATGAGCTGAGACCCAGCATCAAGGAATTGAGAAAATCCTCTCGACCAAAAGGGGGAAGAGTGAAATGAGACAAAGTGTCAATGGCTGAGAGATTCCAGCCAGAGTTGAGGGGTTATCCTGGAGGGTATTCTTATGCATTAAGTAGATATCACCTTGTTATCTAAGAGGAAATGGAGAGGCTGGAGGGAACTGCCTGAAAATGTAGAGCTATGTTCCAGTAGCTATGTTTCTTGATGATGATTGTATAATGGTGTAACTTTCACAGCATGACTGTGTGATTGTGAAAACCTTGTGTCTTATACTCCTTTTATCTACCTTGTCAACAGATGAGTAGAACATATGGAATAAAAATACATAATAGGGGGAACAAATGTTAAAATAAATTTAGTTTGAAATGGTAGTGATCAATGAAAGGGGAAAGTAAGGGGTACGGTGTGTGTGGGGTTTTTTTCTGTTTTCGTTTTATTTTTTCTGTTGTCTTTGTTTCTTTTTCTGAATTGATGCAAATGTTCTAAGAAACGATCAGGATGATGAATCTGCAGCTATTTGGCGATATTGTGAATTACTGATTATATATGTAGAATGGAATGATCACATATTGGGAATGTTTGTGCTTCTTTCTGTAATTTCTTTTTAATTAATAAAAAATTAAAAATAAATAAATAATGGGGGAACAAATGTTAAAATAAATTTAGTATGAAATACTAATGAAAGCGAGGGATAAGGGGTATGGCATGTATAATCTTTTTTTTTCTGCTTTCATTTTATTTCTTTTTCTGTTATCTTTTTATTACTTTTTCTGAATTGATGCAAATGTTCTAAGAAATGATGAATATGCAACTAAGTGATGATGTTGTGAATTACTGATTATATATGTTGATGTTTTAGTTCATTTGTTAAATTTTTTTAATTAATAAATAAATTTTTAAAAATTTTTAGGTTTTAAGACACTGAAGTTTTAGAAGAAGGCTCACTTAGAAGAAGGTTAGAAGTGAATAAGGTGGATCCCCATTGTTCTAAAAATGTCAACCTGTATTTCCAGTCTTTTCTATCAGAATTCTTCCCATTATTCCTTCCATGCATCCTTCAGTTCAGCCACATTGATGTCTTATATTTTTCCAAGCAGGTTAACTTTGAATTCCCTCTACCCTGGGATGCACTTTCCTTCATTTTCAGTCTTTAGAGCCACCATCCATTCTCCACAGCTCACTTCAAACATCACCTCCTCTTACATTCCCAGTCACAACTAATCACTTCCCCCTCTCTGTATTCTTTAATCATTTCTTGAATACCTATCACTAAACCTTCATTTTGTATTTTAGTGTTGGCATGCCCATGCCCCCACTAGACTGCTAGGTCCATGATGACAAAAATCATCTTGTTCCTTTTGTAACTGTTCTGCTTAGTCCTGGGTCTAAAATATTCAGCAAATGTATACTGACAGAAAGAATCTTGTTGAGCAAAGCTAGAATTTTCACATAAGACAAAGAGAGGAAGACCCATATATATACTAAAAATTTTACAAACAGACTACAAATGCTGAGTCTGTTAGAGCAGAATGAAGTAATTACGGAGCAGAAAAGATAGTTGGTATCTCATAATAAAGGGCTAACATAAAGCATAAAACCTCTTGCTCTCTTTTCTCAGAGGAGTTTAGAGTATGGAACTCATCAAACTTAAGTACCAAACGATCAGGATGATGAATCTGCAGCTATTTGGCGATATTGTGAATTACTGATTATATATGTAGAATGGAATGATCACATATTGGGAATGTTTGTGCTTCTTTCTGTAATTTCTTTTTAATTAATAAAAAATTAAAAATAAATAAATAATGGGGGAACAAATGTTAAAATAAATTTAGTATGAAATACTAATGAAAGCGAGGGATAAGGGGTATGGCATGTATAATCTTTTTTTTTCTGCTTTCATTTTATTTCTTTTTCTGTTATCTTTTTATTACTTTTTCTGAATTGATGCAAATGTTCTAAGAAATGATGAATATGCAACTAAGTGATGATGTTGTGAATTACTGATTATATATGTTGATGTTTTAGTTCATTTGTTAAATTTTTTTAATTAATAAATAAATTTTTAAGCAAGTCAAGCGCCTGGCCTGTTATTTATATATCTCCTTCTTGTGGTAATTAGAGAGACTTCATTTTCTTTCACAGTAGTCATAATTAGAATTTAATAGAAACAAGGCACACTTCATTTTTTTAAGAAACCTGCAATATTCATGTGCTTTGAGGTATATTAATCCAATAAGTTTCAGCTCTCTGTGCCTTGCTAAGGTCTTAGTCATGAACAAAACAGACAAGAAGAATATATTCAAAACATTCTAGTGGGTCCTTTCACTTCAGTGACATCTGGTACTTAATGCTTTGTTGTTTTCTTTTTCCCATAAAGTTAGATATTTCAATAAAGATGCAGAAGGAATGTCAATTATTTTATTATTTGAAGGTCCTTTCATAAAATATTTTCATTTGAGGGACTAGGATTGTTTCAGTGCCTAAACCACTCTCTTTGGAAATTACATTAATTCTTCTAGGCTTCTGAGGTGAACTATTATATTAGAGTTGCTCCCAAAAGAGATAGTACTTTGGCACTGACAACAAAGATGTTGTTTTGTTGAAGCTCAAGGCCACCATACTCTATGAAGCCATGCATAATCACTCTGCCAATTCAGGGTCTCCTGTTTCTGAATTTCTCTACTGTATTTAAGGCTTCCATTCAACAAATATTTATTGACTACTTGCCATGTCCAACACACTTTCCAGGACAGAGATGAAACAAACCAAGATCCTGTCCACAAGGGTACTTATTAGAGGAGATAAACCATGTACCTATTAACTGTAACATAAGGAAGAGAATATGCAAAAAAAACAAATATGGTAGTTAAAAGTGGGTAAGAGGAATATTTGTGGGAAATTTTTCGAATACATTTCTACCTCCTTAAGATACTAAAATGGTGTTTTGAAAGAACATCCTATGTCAAGTTGATTCTGGGGAGTGCTAGGAACTGTGGCAAGCTGGAAAGCACTTGTTTCTTTTTACCAGAAGCAGCCACTCCTCAACTCCAACTAACTATTCCATGCAGGGGAGCAAGCCTAATGCTGCTGTATCTTACAATCTTTCAAATGTAGCGATGAATTTGAATTTTTGTGTTAAATTTGCAATTCATTCAAAATAGTTTAGAGTCCAGTGCAGCCCCCACTCTGCTCAGGCCAAACTAAAATATATGCAAGTTAAATTTGGCTTCTAAGCTGCTGGTCATTCATTCAGCACACTTATTAAACCTACCCCTATATCGGGTTCTGTGTGCTGTGCTGGAGTACAGAAAACAGTGCTCCTGCCTGGAGGGTACAAACAGGGCAGAGGAAATTGACAGAAAACAGATGATGACCATTCTCTGTGTGTAACTGGCATCTCAGAGCACTACACAAGCACAAAGGAGAAGAAACTCAGTTCTGAGGGATTAATGAAAACTTCAAAGAAGTAAGATATGAGTTCAATCTGGAAGCACCAGTAAGCATTTTCCAAGAAGCCATCTGGGAAGGGACAAGCAAAAGGAACAGCATTTGCAAATGCCAAGAAACATGAAAGTATCTCTCCCCATGAAGACTGCAAACTCTGCCACGGCAATGCTATACCTCTTTGTTTCCCTTTGGCACGCTTGATTCAAAGCCAGGCACAGAAGACTCTCAATAAATAGTTCTTGATGAATTGGGAGGCTCAAGGATGTGAGATATATTAACATTAAGTAGGTCCCTTTTGATCTGGTGGGATTATCACAATATTCAAAGGGCCTAAAATCCTTCATTTACTTAAACACACCATGGTGTAACAAGGCTTTCATGTTAGGAAGAAAAGGAAGTTAAAAATCATGAAATTCCCTCTCCCAAGCTACATGTAGTTAACCTTCAACTGCTCACAGGCTGATTATCTAGTAATGAGAAATTCATATTCTTTGAAGTTTCTCTCCTTCCTCTTTCATTCCTTTTTCCTCTTGTTCTCTGATCATATTGCCACCATCAGAAAATCAGTTAGGAGCCAGACATCCAGATCATCCATTTTGCTATACAACAATAGCTTTGATGTAAGAGCTGAAAAAGGGCACATAAGACCTATAAGAGATTTTTGCATTTTCTAAGAATTTTGGCCATCAAATGCTCTGGTTCCCATTACTGTGGACATACTGAATCAGCTAAACATTTCAAAATCCAAGAGGACTGATGTTTCAGACTGCCTTGTCAATAAAAGGATATTGAATCATAACTCCTTTCGCCATAAAAGCCACAACTCCTAAGCAGAAACAAAATTTCTTCACTTAGGCTGTGGACAACTGCTACTAGTTCCCATGAGGGCCAATACAACTAAACACTTTCTAAGAGGAATGGATGTGATTTCAAACTATGTTTGTCTGCAAGCAACAGAGTTTGGAGATTTGTATTATTTTGTGCTATGAGCAAGAAATGGAAACAGAAAAATACATTGCCATTCAACTTACTATGAAGAAACTGTAAGAAATAATGTGCTAGCATAGGAGGTGAAAAAATATTCTACCTCAGTTTTCTGAAGGCTATAAGTCTATCAGGATTAAAGGAACAAAAGGGAAAAAAAATTTCTTTTGCAAACTATTTCATGGCACATCAATTTTACCCAGGGAAAATATTTTTCTCTTTTGTTACTCCCTCCCCAATCCCCAATTTATACAGTCCTCTGCAGTTTCCCCCAACATCATTTACTAAATATATCATAATATATTCTTTCCCTGAGGCCACCATTTCAAGAGACACCTTCCCCCAATCTGGGAATATCTCAAATAAATCATCCCATTTAGACTTTCTTCCCTCAATATATTTAGTGCTGGAAACACATTGTGAAAGTAATCAAAGCAAAAATTCTACTTTGAAATGTCAACATATTTGGGGTGTAGGCTTAAGGTGCAGAATGACTCCTGAGGGCAAAATCAATCACCACTTTGGTTTGTTGAGACTCCAGAACTATTTTACAAGTGTTTTTGTTAAAATAATAGCCCCTTTTCCTTTCTTCCCCCCCAAAAAACTGTGCCCAGCACTTTCCATTTTCATGTGGTTTTGGAGGAAAATTCAATCCATATATTTCTGGTCTTATTTAAACTCAGATCATTACAAATTTTAAGCACTGCTTGTCCTGTAGCCAAGACCCTTGGCTATCTATGTAAATACATTCCAATCTTGGAGAACGAGAACTTGTTTGAAACTCAGTTCCTCAACCATGAGGCAGGGTTATGTTGTGAAATTCACATCTCCCTATTTCTATTACTTCCTTCTAGGCCAGAGGTTAAGGAACTTTAGTCTGTGGACCTAATCTGGCCCACAGCCTGATCTGAAAACTAAGCATAGGTTTATATATATTCTTTTTTTTTTTTTTTTTTTTTTTTTAACATGGGCAGACACCAGGAAGCAAACCCGGGTCTCGGGCATGGCAGGCAAGAACTCTGCCATTGAGCCACTGTTGCCCACCTAGGTTTTATATTTTTAAAGGGCTGTCAGAAAACAAAAACAAAGAATAATGTGTGGCAGACACGTATGTAGCCACACAGCCTAAATTATTTACTACCTGGCCCTTTACAGGAAACATATGCCAACACATGATCTAGGCAAATAGACATCCTCCTATCGTTTAACTCATTCTCAAATTTCTAAATACAGTTAAGACAAATTATAATTCAAGCAACTCACAAAATAGAAGAAAGTTTTTTTACATTTGATTTATCTTTTCAGGTACTGTCTTAGTTTTATGTTCACTCAGAAGCACACAAAAGACAAAGATTCAAGTGCAAAAGTTTATTTGAGGGTGATACCAGGAAACACTGATAGTGGATTGTGCAGTGAGACAAGACAGGGAGGCAGGCAATAAAGAACTTTTTATCAAACCAGTTATTTATGATGAGTAAATGAAGTTTAAAGCTATAGGGGAACTTCAGTCAGTGAAGTCTACTACCTCATAATGACCCCATATCTGAGGTAAGGAAGTTGGAGCATTAATATACCAACTCTCATCAAGCAATGGTTGAGGGCTGCTCCTAGAAGATGATAAATCTTCCCAGAGTTTTCAGATTGCTGGCACATCAGCAGATTGGCCTCCAGTCATCAGTGGAAGCATTTGGGCCAAAAGAGGTGATCGCCAGTGGATGAAAGTCTGCTGAAAGTATGGCCTGAGAAGATATGGGTGAGGCACTGACAATATATGCTACATTCCACCTCTTGTAATATGTCATATTTTAAATGAACCCCACAAGTCACTACTTCTCAAAGATGGTCACAATTACTAAAACAAAAAAAAAATTTATGAGAGGAAAGAGAGTGAGATAAATTAAAATCTCTCCTTCACAAATGATATTTTTCATCTCTTTTCTACAACCCATAACATATCTCCCTCACCCTAAACCAGCACTTTTTTTGGTTTACATTGCTTAATCCCTAAATGTTTAAGCTTCTGATTAGCAAGCGCTTAACAGTCTGTAACCACTGTGCTTATTTGCCCATTCAAAACAAATACTGGGCGGGCCACGGTGGCTCAGCAGGCAAGGAACCAATCGAACCCGGGTTCGATTCCTGGTGCCTGCCCACATAAAAAAAAAAAAAAAAGTCTTTAAAAGAAAACAAAAAAAAACAAAAACAAAAACAAAAAAACAAATACTGGGATTGAATGCACCTAGAGGTAGTACAGCAAATCTGCTGAGTTCCAGACATATTCCTCCCTGACCTATTACAGAGTAGCAGTTTTTTCTCTACATGATAATCGTGGACATCTATCCTTGACAATATAGTGTAGTCACTCAATTCTTGACCCACTTGTCCAATTGCATGAGGAGTCCATAATGTCCAGGTTACAATCCTGAAATGTCCTCCATCTACTAACACTGGAAACCTGGACTTCTAATTCAGAAGAGACTAAATTTGGGGAATAGGAATCTCAAATCTCCTGCAGATATCACTGGGAATGACCATAAGGGGACCATTCCTACTTCTACATTTTGTTCTTTCTACCCAAGTTCTCAAGTTCTCAAAGCCACAATACCATATAATGGCCATTGGCTTAAACTACATATTACAACTTGAAGGATAGTAGCCCCACCCTGAAGGGTATCATCACTACACTAGCTCCTTAGCTATGCTTTAAGAGGTCATACTAACAACTCTAACAAGTAGCACCTTCTAAGCGGGTAGTATACGATAGGGCCAGTGGACCCCAAGCTCATGTGCTCCTTGTCACACATCTTCCTCCCTTAAAAATAGGTTGTTTTATCCAAGGTGATTCAGGGTCCTATGACAATAAATTAAATAATAATTATATATTCACTCTGTGTTCTCAGATAGAGAGCCAGTGGTCCCAGTGGTCTATCCATACCACTCTATTCAGGGAAGGCAAATCCATACCTGGAACATATATACCAATATAAGAAATAATGGATTTCTTCCTTCTCCAGGTGGGAGAGGTCCAATGTAATCAATTTGCTACCAACTGATTGGTTGATTTCCTCAAACAGTGGTACCATATTGAGGGCTCAGCATTGGTCTGTACCAATGACATTTTGGAAAATCTGCTATAGCAGTTGGATCAGCATTGGTGAAAGGGATTCCATGTTTTGAGCCTATGAGTAGACTCCATCTCTGCCACCATGGCTACTTTATTCATGAAATTCTTGCGCAAGTATTACTGCCAAATCAAAACCTTCTGACATCTACTGGACAAGTCATCTTATTCAATTTGGTTTTTCAGTGCCTCCTCTGTGGTGGAAACTCTTTGGTAGGCATAAATCTGAGACACACAGATCCATACACTTTATGCCCACTCTCATCGAACTATTTACATGCCCCTTTTCTACATCTCTTTGTATCCAGTCTTCCAATGTTGTTACCTTCAGGCTCCTGAGCAATTTGCAAAGCCATTCACCATTTGCCCAAGAATTTATATCTTTAACTTTAGGGCACATCTCACTGTACACAAAGTTGATGGTCAGGTGTACTGCTCAAAGCTCTGTCTACTGGAGAATTTCTGCTCACCACCATTTTTGAAGACCACCCATGAATATGGCTGTAGTGTAGCAAGAGTCCATATTGAACCAACCCATTTGTGATCTAGGCCTGGAAAGTTTCTTACCCCATTAGCTGGTCATTGCAAACTCTCTGAGACCATAGTATGAGCTGAAAAAGAGGCATCAATACAACAGGGGTAGACAAAATGCAATCTGGACCACCTGTTCACTCAGCTGTGCCCTATGGACCTACTCAGGCAGGATCCTGAATATACTATTTCCATCATACAATGGATTGCTACTATGCTTTCCCTAGTTTATTACTTAATGGGCAGACAATATCCAACTCATGATGGGCAACTCCAATTGCATAATAACTTAATGTCCTCTATGAATCTGAAGACCATGCCAGGAGCTACATTTCAAACAATGACTACTATTCTGCTGCAGATGGCATGGCTTTGCTCCAGAGGTCTGTGCTATTGCCTTCCTACTGGAGCCTGCCAGAGACCCAGCACAGCATCTTTCTCTATCACAGATACCTCTAATGACTTGGGATCTGTTTAGTCATGTGACTCAATTGGCAGAACCACTTGTACTGAAAACTGACAAACTGCTGTAGAGACCTCTCCTGCTCTGCATTCCATTCAAAATCATTAGGCTTATGAGTCATGTGATAAATGAGTCAGACTAGCATTCCTAAATGTGCTATAGGCTGACACTAAACTCTGCCTACCAAATCTATGCTTATCTCTTAGTGGTAGGAGATACAAAGAAAAGGATATCCCAACATGTGCCCAGACCTCGAAATCACTAAAAACTTCACTCACGTGCCAAGTCCCTGATTTTTGGTAGGGTTTATTTCTCACAGTCCAACAGTGTGCATGTATCTTACCAAAGATTCCAGAATACTTGCTACATTCTACTTTCTGGATCCAACTGATATGGTATTCCAATAATAAAATGAGCAAGATACCACAATATTAAATTTTCAACAATAATATGCCCCCAACTTTAGTATAAACTCCCATCACTAAGTACTTAGGGAATAATTAAAATCCCCAAATTAAATTTCTGTGGATGTGAAAGGCCCCACATAATTAAAATCTCAATTTAAGTTATCTTGCCTTTGTGAGTTAAAAGTCCTAAGAAATTAAAGTTCAAATTCATTCTCCCCAGTTTCTTCTTCTGATACTTGAATCTCAGAGGAGTTGTCAGGACCTAGATGGAGTTAGGAGTCCTTTAACAGTGAAAACAGGCTCTCACTGGAATGGATATAGTTTCTTGAGGACCTCTGAAGTTAAATTAGTACCATGCCAAGTCTTTATTGTGCCTGAATTTCTAAAGTTCAATTAGTTAGGGTATCCATTGGTCTTGCACCCATTACATTTAAAGAGCAAGCCAGTTCCTTGAGTAATTTGCTCACGGTCATAGATTACCTAGTAAGTGACAGCACCAAGATGCTGCCCCAAAAGCCTGCACCCTTACCCACCCTACTCTCTTTACCAGTTTTAGTCTTGCTAAGATGACAGTTAATCTATTCCAGATGTCCATAATATATATATTTGGACTTTAAACTTGAGAGGTTAAATTTAGCACTATGTGTGTGGCACTATATAATCACCATATCTTGAGGGGAAAACATATTTTCTTTTCCCTCAGAGGATAATGCAGTTTTCCTTGAAAACAGCAACTCCTGTCACCAGATGCTACTTGAGGAAGATATCTTTTCCATCTGATGTATTTAAGACCTCCGAATTTACATTTCCCCTTTGAGTCCCCAGATTCTGATATTCCAGGACTGAACTGAGCATAGGTTCTTATCTAATGACACAGAATCCACATTCACTTGTGAACAGTCACTTCACTGTTAGGGCTTTTTTTTTTTTTTCCTAACCCTTAATAAAGAATTTCTGAGGTCTAAGAATCAAGTATCCCAGGAAATGTTTTTCCCTCATTCATAATTAAGTAACCTAGGGTCAACTTGAAACAAAATGGTAGTTGATGACTTTTAAGCTCCAATACAATCCACCTAAATCCAACCATAACCCTGTCATATTATTTCCCAGACCCTAAATTTTGGGCAGCCAACTGGGTGCTGTCTGATCAGATCTGGTGTTAAAATTTGAAACCAGACCTTCACTGGTATCCTGCAGCACATACAGCACTCAGCTGATTTTCACTTTAAAAGTAGAAAATGCCATTCTGCTTTTACTGTCTAAAAGGCATGTATTTAGAAGTATACGTCTCCCTATATTCTAATATATGCCTCAGCTACACTTCAGTGGCTCATATTCAAACAACAACCAATACCAGGGCACCCTAGCCTGCTAAAATTGTCTCCCCACATGGGCACTGCTTACAGGAAGAAGGGCTTGCACACTGTCAATGGGAATCTCCCTCCTAAAAAATGCAGGCTACACATGTCCAGTTTCTCCTTCTAATTCCCCAGTCATGTAAGTCAGCCCTACTCCACCCCACCAAGTGAAGAGTGAGTGAGGAAGATGAAGAGAGGCCACTCCTCTATACAAAAGGAAACTCTAAGCTGGGGACTAAGCATTTTCTCCTGAAAATGACTAGGAAGATTGATTCCTGGAAGGAATAGTAGAAAATGGTTTTGTTTTTGCTTGAAGATTTAAAGACCGTAACTGGAAAAAAAAAAAAAAAAGAGTCCCAGGTGGGGCAGGGGGTAGGGGGGAGAAAAAGCACATGGGATTAGGTTAGCATCTATGGGAACCAATATATTCTTGCTTTAAATCACACATACACATATACACCACCCCAACAGCTGGTATAAATTCAATTAGAACTCTACAGTATTCAAAGGGAAGGAGAAAAAACAAAAAGTCAACAATCAGTTCTCCCTGATTTTTTCAAAACAGGCAAGGTTCGTGTAACCAGAAGTCATGGAAAAAAGCTTCTGCTAATGAATCAAAAGATGATATTCATGATCAAACTTACATCATCATGTGAGAATTACTAAGTCCCCTACCCTCTCAGATACCTTTTTGTCACATGACAAATGAAGGTATTAATGCCTTCTCTATCTACTTTATAAGCCCAGAGTAGAAACTCAAATGAAATAAGGAAAGGTTGTTTTTTTTTGTAAAGCATAGAATGAGCCATCTTTGCTCATTAAAATACCTCTTTTGCATGCAAGGGATAAGTTTGGTTTCTTTGTTGGTTGCTCAGGTAGTTGGATAGTTGGTTGGTTTCAGGGGGCACTTGCCCACTTGCCTGACCTAGCAAGAAAATCCAATTCATTTCTAAATCAAGGTTTTTTGACCACCATGATTCCTATAGTGTATCTAATATTCTGTCTCTTTTTCCCTTTCCTTGGAGTAGACCTAAGGCTAGGGTGACTTCTGACATAGTACTAGCTCTTTGTTTGCTTTCTTAATCTCATTGGGTACCATCTCAATTTTTTAATTTGTTCCCCTCCTTTAAGAATAAAGGCAATAAAAATAATAAAAAAGGTAACCACATTTAGTAGATATCAGACACTGTGCCATATAAATAACCTCATCTAATCCTCATAACAGTTTTAAGGGAGGTAGTTCCCTATTTTATATAAGAGAAAACAATGACAAGTTATCATTAATGAACTGTATACAAAAAAATTTACCAAGATTTATGGTAGATCTGCAGAAAAATTGTAGAGTCACTGGTTCTTCTCTTGTGGAATCCATTCTTAATCTCAAGTACAGCCTCACTAGCTCATAAACTAAGTCCACATGGCCATCTAACCTGCCCCCCTACTTCTCATTAAGTCCTTATAATAAGCCTGTACCGTTAAGAAAAGGGAAAAATGATATTTTTGAAGGTGTCTACAATTTGAGCCAAAAGGACAAAAGAATTCCCTCTGAGGAAAAATTGTTACTTTGCTTGGGATGCCGCGTTTATGAAATGTATAGCCTAATCTGGAAGAAGGTTAATAACTAATGAACTTCTCTGTTCTGCCTAAGAAAGTAACAGATTTCCTTTATAAGAGTACAAAGAAAAAATTGTTTTGTTTTGTTTTCCTCTGCTCTGGTTTGATTTACTTTGGGGGACATACCTTCAAGAAGTCAACAGCAATGAGAGGATTCTCAGCTGATGAAAAGGATGAGTCCCAAAGACATGGAAGCAGGCAGCATAGAAGAAAGTCTTCAGTACGCAATTTCCTGTGGGAAGAAATTGTTGATGAACTAGTGAAACAATGAAGATAACATTAATTTAGAAATGCATTCAATTAAGTGCAATAATCTCCTTCTCCCCCCACTCCAAACGTTCAACAAAAGAAGTTTGTTATCTGCACCAATCCTTGTATTAATCATGCTTGGGGGCATGATGATAAAGAGCCTTGTTTATGCTTTGTGTAAAGGGGTGTAGAGAGATGATAGAATTTACAGATGGAGGATAAATAAGTGGTCAAGGGGACATAGGGTGCAAGACTGGAATAAATGTTGACAGATGATAAATAACAAATGTAAGAATCCACCTACTCTCCACCTAGAGGGCCCTTAAGAATATTGGAGAACAATGTTCTGGAGCAGCTAGAAGGAAAAGTCTGAGATGATGGTATAGTAGCCCATGACAAACTCGGGGGTCTTTCCTGTAACTAGTTGTTGAAGAGTGCTTTGAAAACTATTGTTCTTTTCTTTCTTTGCTTTTGTATTAGGGTTCTCTAGAGAAACAGAATCAACAGGGAACACTCACAAATATAAAATTTATAAAAGTGTCTCAAGTGACCACAAGAACATAGATTCCAAAATCCACAGGGCAGGCTGTGAGGCCGATGATTCCGATGGAGGATCTGGACGAACTCCACGGGAGAGGCTCACCAGCCAAAGCAGGAAGAGAGCCTGTCTCTTCTGAATCCTCCTTAAAAGGCTTCCAGTTATTAGACTGAGCATCACTCATTGCAGAAGACATTCCCCTTGACTGATTACAAATGGAATCAGCTGTGAATGCAGCTGACATGATCATGATTTAATTCTATGAAATGTCCTCAGTGCAACAGACAGGCCAGCACTTGCCCAACCAGACAAACAGGTATCACCACTTGGCCAAGTTGACACATGAATCTGACTATGACATATATATATAAGTTGTAGAGTCTAGGTGTCTTAATTTCAGGTCCCGGATTCTTTTCAATCCATTATGTCCCTCTCAATAATTTAATGAATGTGAAATAACTTTATACCCTGTTATTCTCTATTCTAACATAAGATATTTTTATTAGAGTAACAGAAATCATTGTTACTCTAATGAGTAACACAAAAGAAAATGAAGTGTCTGTCCCTCAAAATATAGTTCCTTATCTGACTTTCTGAGGCATGCAAACATTCTCAAGAGAATCTGGTTTATTTAGAAAAGATTTACAACTATATTTGACCAGAATGACAATTTTTAAATCAAATATATTGGATAATTATATTAATAGGAACCAAAACTAATCAAATGTTGTGATACAATTCCAGTTTTAAAAGAAAATATTTCTATATCTTGATTCATGAAACTAAGTGCGTGGGATGATTTATTAAACAGAAGTAGAGATTAGAAGTTGAAAGTAAGCTTACATCCTGTCTTAGATGGGCCCAAAGAAATTGAAATAGGGTCTTAGCAAGGTCCAATGATAGAAATTTATACTATGCCTTAATAATACTGTTTAGATTGACCGGAAAGATAAAATTATGTTACAGCAGCTCTTAAATGAGCAGTTAATAGATAGAAATGGAAGTCTGAAGATGAAGTTTCATTATCCCACAAACATCTCTTGGTATCCACTGTGATTCAAGATATAGGTTGTGGGTAAAGTGGTCAAAATTAGTTGTTACTTCTTCCAAAAAGCTCTGATAAAAAGAGACTTACTAACTTGATATATTAGGCTAAGATAATGGAGAATTTCCTCTCTGGCCATTGGTCCACCAATACATGATAATTCTGGTTCATCTCATTCCATCCCTCAGATGTCACATGATTCAATCCCTTCCACCAACCTCAATCATTCAACAAGCACTTATTGAATATCTACTATGTGCAGCAACTCCTGCCACTTAATTGTCTGTCTGCCTTTTCATTTTGAATAACTTCTTCATCTTCTAGTATAATGCTTGGCCTCAGAGCATGTTTCCCACATCCCAATTTGTGGTCTTTCTTTTACTGAGATGATAGACTTCTCTGAGAACAAGCATTAATTTAAAATTCAACTTTATTCTTACTCTCAGCTACAGAGCCTTCTTTCTCATCTTTGCCTGCAAATTTTCATTAAATGAAAAAATCTTGTACCTTGGTGATCATTTAGTCTAATCATTTAATCTTATATGCAAGAAGACTGGGACCTAGAGATATTAGGTGATTTTGCCAAAGTTACACAGCCAGTGAGTGACAGGACTCCTTTTACTAAACAAAAACCTCTCTCATTCAATAACCTCCACAGTATACTGTGGTAGGCACTGCAGAAAGAAACGAGAATAAGGAAAACACATTCCCTAACCTCTAGGGCCTTACATATGAGTAAGTCAAGAATGCACATAGCCACAATTAGCAGTATCACAGGATGCAAACCATTTCACAAAAACAAACAAACAAAAAAACACTGCTATGGATTTCAAAAGTAAAGACCTCAGTTCAGTTGTATTTAGAGATTATTCATGGACAAAGAGGCAATTAAGGCTAAAAGTGTAGACAGATGTATTTTTGTTATTTCTAATTACAAGCAAAGAAAACCCAACTCAAACCGGCTCAAATAATTACAAAATATTTTTGCTGATTAATACAAAATTCAGAGGTATAGCAACCTTCTGCATTGGTTGGCTCAGAGGCTCAATGCTGTCTTCTGTTTATGACATTTCTATTCTGCTGCGCCCAATATCAGTCTCTACATATGGTTGTTTCCCCTTATGACCAGAAGTTGGTTCAGCAGCTATTGGGGTTATATGCTTCCCTATTCACAGAAGAAAATAAGGAATTGCCTCTGCCACAATCATGAATCAATTTTTTTTCTTTTCCTGATATAAGGGAGAGCAAAAGCAAAGGCATAGAGGGAGGAAAGCTTACAGTATGAGTATCTGAGTGTGACTGACTGACCCTCAACAATTAATCCACATTTCTGTGGGTGGGGACCTTTGAAGATATATCATTAATTAAAGTGTGGTTCAACTAAATCAAGGTCAGCCTTAATCTGCATTACTGAAGTCTTTCATAAGCAGAAAAAATTCTGAGGCAGTGAGCCAAAGGAGCCAGAAGTCTAAAGTTAGTAGAAACTAGAAGAACAGAAACAAGAGGAGACAGATTAACACGTCACAGGAGGCAGAAATGCAATCCAAGGAACCCCAAGGATTGTAGCAAGCCAGCACCAGACTGCTATGGACTTCAGGGAGAAAGCATAGCCTTGACAATGCCCTGATTTGGGACTTCTGGACTCCAAAATCACGAGCCAATAAATTTTCGTTGCTTAAGCCAACCCATTGTATGGAACTATTATAGCAAAATACGTTTGCCTAGAGCTTTTAATATATATATATAAGGAAATGGTAAAAAGAGTGAGAGGAAAAATTGTAATGATAGACTAGTCCACACTTTTAAGATATTTGATCATCAAGGTGAGTTAATTAATTTGTTAGTAAACTGAGGATTATTGAAAGTTTTGAACAAGAGAGGGATGATGATCAGAAAATTACTTTAGAAAGATCTACCTGGCAACCATTTTCAGAACGGTTTGGAGTAAAAAAAAAGAGCAGTTAGGTGACTAATATATCATATTTAATGCTAAAGTCCTGAATTAGATAGGTATAATAAGAAAAAAAAAGTTAGATGTAACATTAAGAAGATAGAATCCAAGAGTGTTTTTTAAGTTACTAGATGTAAGGAAGAAATAATGTCAAAGTTGAAAATAATCAGAATCTGAGAAGGTAGACATGAGAGTTGGTTGAAAGATGTTGAAGAGAGAGAGATAATGAGTTCAGTTTCAAAATTCTAAGGAATTATGTGGAGATTTCCAGTAGGTAGACAGAACTCAGTCCGCAGGAATTGGGAGAGAGGCAAGAGTTGAATCAACAGGAGCTTACCAGTGAGTGTGAAAGTACAGGGAGAGTCCAAATATAAAATACAAAACCTCAGGTGGCTTCTACAGCCTATGAACAAACTGTGGACTAGGACCTGAGGAAGGTTACTTAGCATGCAAAGAAACATAAGGACAACAGAAGTTACAGGAGGTATCAGCAAGGTTACTTAGCATGCAGAGAAACATAAGGACAACAGAAGTTACAGGAGGTATCAGCAAGGTTACTTAGCATGCAGAGAAACATAAGGACAACAGAAGTTACAGGAGGTATCAGCAAGCATTCCAAGATGTGGCTTAGAGTTGACAGTATAAAGGTTAAAAAGAACGCAGAATGAGAAAAAAGCCTCTCAAATCTGGAGATTTTGAAAGTTTCAGCTGACATTGCAGAGAGAATATTCAGGAGAAGGAAAATGGTAAAATGAAAGGAGTGAATGAATTGGGAGATGAGGAAAGTTTGATGCTATCTCCTTGTGCTGTTTTGAAACTGTTGCGTACTCCAGAAAAGCCACGTTCTTTAATCCTGATTTAATACTGCTGGGTGGCATCTTTTTGATTAAGCTGTTTCCATGGAGATGTGACCCACCTAATTGTGGATGGGACCTTTTGTTTAGGTGGTTTCATGGAGATGTGTCTCCACCCACTCAAGGTGGGATCCTTTAAGAGGCAATCATTTTGGAAAAAACTTCAGAGCAGACAGAATCCACAAAGCCAGAGACCTTTGGAGACACAGAAGGAAAATGCCCCCAGGGAAGCCTTATGAAATGCAGAGAGAAATCGAGCAGATGTTGGCATGTGCATTCCTAGCTGACAGAGGTGTCCAGAAGTCTGAGACCCCAGAAGCCAGCAATGTGCCCTTCCAGTTGACAGAGGTGTTCTGGACAGCATCAGCCTTTCTTGAGGGAAGGAAACCTCTTGTTGGTGCCTTAATTTGGACATTTTCATGACCTTAGACCTGTAAACTTGCAACGATATATTCCCTTTTTAAAAGAAATTGTGTTTCTGTTATATTGCGTTCTGGCAGCTTTAGCAAACCAAAACACTCCTATAGGCTTCCCTACTCTGCTGGTGCTTCTATAACAAATAAGAGCAGCCATACTGTGTCCTGTATATCTCACATCGGTCCCCAAATGCCTAAAAGGCTGTCCATGCCTGGTCTACCACTGGGTCACCAGTATATGGAACAGAGCTGGTTTTCCAGATTTGCAAGGAAATGGGGAGCATAGGGAGAAGTTTGATTAGATAGAGCAGGCAAAAGGAAAGCACCGGTATAGAGGAAAATTGGAAATGTACTGAGTGTGAAGATAGCACACAGGTGTTAATCTTGGGAAGGAGGCACACTCAGGAATGCCTCAAAAAAGAGAGAAAGTAGGGAAAAAATGGAGACAGAAAAGGGATGTTGAGGGACTTTCCTTGGGCAGCCTCAATTCTCCTTGGATCATCGAGAGATGAGACTGGGAGGAAGACAAGACTAATGATGCAATACCAGTCAGAAGTAAGGTCAGAGCTGGCCACTGCTCCGCTACCATTCCTGAATAGAACTGCTGTTCAGTTTTATGGCTTTTACTCTTTTCTGTTTGTTCTATTTCTACTGCTCTCTTCAGAGGCACCTCCACATCCCTCCAATGATTTTAATACCCTTCCTCATTTAAACACTTCCTATTTGGGGTTTGTGGGTTAGAGATCTAAGATCCTCTCCTTGTGTGACATTTAGATTTCTGCTTTGATAAAAGGTTATCTTTTCATTCATCACCATTAAGGCCACAGGGTTTGCTTTACCAGCAGACCAGGAAAAATGTCCTGGATAAGGGTGCTTAGACATGGGTGCTACCCTGGACCCTCCCTAACTCAAAGGTATTGGATCAATAGCTTAGCTTGTCTGAGCTTCAGCTTCAGCATCCAATATTAGGACACTGAACAAAACCATCACAGTTTTATCTAACCCTCCTAGTCTGTGATTCTAGAAGCAATTCCAGTGTTGAAGGTTGGTAAACTCCATCAAACCCCACATGGAAACCACATCATCTCCCTTACTAGAAATAGGTATTTGGGGAATTGGCCTTGAGAACTTTTTAAGGACTCTTTTATTGCAAAGATTCTGCAATGTTTGATAAGGTAGTTGGTAAGTCCTGGGAAGGTATGGTCAGAAAAATGCTTGGCAGGAAAAAGGTGTCATTCAGGAAAAGCACCATTGATTTTTAAAAAGTGAATTGTAGCTTTCTCCTCCCCTTTCCTTTGTAAACTGTGATTAGGTTGCACTTTGCTCAAGTTTACAGTAATGATACCTTACACATCTCAGCACTGTGCATTCTGAAGAGAGGGCTTGAAAGTATTTTACTCGAGTCCTTTCCTAGCAGGGTGCACTGCCAACCCTTCTGCTTTGTCCCTCCTCCATGATTAGTTAAGCAGCAGGAATTCTTTTCAGGGCAGGAAAGCTAAGGAGGCAGCTCTCAAGTATGTTCCATCAAGAAGCACATTCCCACTGGCATAGATGTAAAGATGTCCTGAGAAAAGAAAGAAGAGAGCACTCCCATAGACTGAAAGCCTAAGATGTCCCAGATAAGGTATGCCTTATATTTTCTCCTGGTTCAAACCTCATTCCTTACAAATGACCACTAAATACTCTAAGACAGGCTAACCTGATACTATGTGGTCCCCCTCTACTAGGCTTTTGCCTCCTTTTTTTCCATTTGACCCTACAGTCTCTATTGATGAGCCAAATGAAATCACCAATTTGAAAGGACTCATGACAAACAAAATGGCAACACGTCACAATTTGGAATCAGAGCAGCCACTGTTTCAAGGCTGACTGCCTCTATTCTAGGGGTCAGAAGCAAGGAGAAGTGAGAAAAGCATTGGATTTGTAGTCACACAGGACAGAAAAAGGTATGAAATGGAAACTTTGATGGCCTCAAAATTGTGTCAAAAGTCAATGATACTCTATTTTGTTCTAGATTTTCCCACAGTTCTCCCACTGATGTTTTTTCTGTGGCACTCATCCTTTTCCATGTCACCAAGAATTGTGTATAAATAAACCTTCCTTATTGTTAAGTATAGAAATGTTTCCTACACTTGAAGACAACTTCACCGACCTCAAAGGATTTTCAGGTGTTTTATCTCATCTGATTTACATGAGTATGTAGTGAAGTTCATTCTCCCATTTTGCAGATGAGGAAGATGAAGTACAGAAATGTTAAATGAGTCAGTCTAAATCATTGACCCAGGAGACATTATAGATAATTTTTGAAGGAGCAATTATAAAAAAAAAAAATTCAACCTAATAATATTTTAGGTAAATATTTATAGAAGTCTAGCATACATACAGAAAATCAAAAGAAAAAATCACAAGTGAACAGCTCAAGGAATTTTCACACAATAAATACAGCAGAGATGCCAGCACACAGATTAAGAAACAGAAGATTACCAGCACTTCAGAAGTCCTGCTAATGCCTCCTTCCAGTCATTACCCTGGGTATCTGTGGGTGACCATGATCCTGGCTTCTACTACCATCCATCAATTTTGCCTGTTTATAAATTTTATATAGAAGGAATCATATAGTATACTATTTTGTGTTTACCTTATTTTACACAATATTATGTACATGAGATCAATTTGTTTTTTTTTTTGTATAGCTATAGTTCATTCTTTCTTAATTCAGTTTATGAACATGCAAATTGTGTTTACCTACCTTATCTCTGATGAACATTTGAGTTGTTTCCAGGTTTGGGATATTATGAATAAAGCTACTACGAACATTCTTGTACATGCCTTTTAGTGAACATACATAATTTTCAGTTAGGTAATCTAGGAATAGAATTCCTGGGCCATAGTGTTCAGCCTTAGTAAATAAAGTGTTCAGATTTAGTAAATACTGACAAAGAGGTTCCCAATGTAAATGTATGAAGTGTCATTCTCACTGCAGTGACTGAGTTCTAGTATCCCCACATCTGAGCCAACGCAGCATTGTTCATCTAGCATTGTTTATCCATTTCATTTTACCCATTCTGGTGGCTGTGTAGTAATGTATCATTATGGTTTGAATTTGAATTCCTCTGAAGATTAATGAAACTAAGTGCCTTTTCTTATATTTATTGGCCATTCATAAAGCACTTGTTCAAGTTTTTTGCCCATCTCTGTATTATGTTGCTTCTCGTTGATTTATAGGAATACTACGTATACTTGATATGTTTTCAGTTAAGTATTACAATATACCATTAAAATATTTTTAAACAAAATTTAAAATGTCTTTTTACTTCTAAAACTATATTTCTTTCTAATGAAAAAATCTAAGCTGGGAAGGATGCAATGAGACAAATATCCTCATACACTGCTGGTGGCAATTTAAATTGCTATAACATCTAAGAAAAAGACTTTGGCAATATACATCAAGAGCCTTAACATTATTCATACTTGTTGGTCCAATAATATCAATCTTAAGGAAGTATTCGAAAAAAGAAACTATGATTTATGAACTGAGATGTTTTTGCAAAGTTATTTAATATAGTGAAAAATTGGAATTTTTTTTTTTTTTTTTTTACATGGGCAGGCTCCGGGAATCGAACCCGGGTCCTCTGGCATGGCAGGTGAGTATTCTTGCCTGCTGAGCCACCATGGCCCGCCCAATTGGAAACATTTTAAACACCAGATTCTCTGGGGATAGTTAGATAAATCATGTCATAGTTATAGACCAGAATAATATTCACATTCTGCCTTAAATTAAAATATAGCCTTGTAGAGTATAGCTTTGGCTCTAACAATAAGTGCAAATAAGATGAGCTGCAAAATCATAATTTTTAGAAAACACATAAGGGAGCTGAAGACAATAAAACTTAAGTGAACTTAATTATAGAAAAAGAGAGCCCTTTCTAGGAAAGAGATACCTGAGTGCTCTCATCCTTACAGACGGACTGAAGAAAGAGGAAGCCATCTTAGATGAGGTTTATGAGAAACAAGTGGTATATTTAACAAGATTTTATTGGTTGTGTATGAACTACTATGAACAGAATCCTAAGGAGTGCCAGCCACTGCCAGCTGCCATGGCCTGGAGCTTCAAGAGCCTGCACAGCACTGCAGAGCCTCACCTAGTGCAGGGGCTCCAGGTCCCCAGTACTGGGTTCCAGGCCACTGTCTCCTGCTTACTGCCACCAGCCACCAGGTGAGTCCATACCCACCTACCAACTCTTTTCCACCAGTTTTTTTGAAGGCAAAGGTATAGTACACTGAAGGCTTGGGGAGGGGCAGGACTGCAGAGAGAAACCACTCAAGATGCTCAAGGAGGCAATCTAGGCCATAAAGTAGTACACTAAAACCACCTCCAAAAGCTAGGGACAGAACAGGAAGAAACAGAGATTTCCCAAAACTAAAAAAGCCAAGAATGGGACTGTTCTAGTTTGCTAGCTGCCAGAATGTGATATACCAGAAATGGAATGGCTTTTAAAAGGGGGAATTTATTAAGTTGCAAGTTAACAGTCCTAAGGCCATGAAATTATCCCAATTAAAGCAAGTCTATAAAAATGTCTAAATTAAGAGGAGGTTACCTTCACTCAAGAAAAGCTGATGACATTCAGAGTTTCTCTCTCAACTGGAAAGGCACATGGCAATGTCTACTAGCATTCTCTCTAGGCTTCCCCCAGGGGCATTTTCCTTCTTCATCTCCAAAGGTCGCTGGCTGTATGGGCTCTGGTGGTTCTCATGGCTCTGTCATGCTCTGAAGCTTTCTCTAAAATGCTTCTTCTTTTAAAGGATTCCTGTAAACTAATCAGTATCCACCTGGAATGGTGTAGTCACATCTCCCTCTAATTGAAGGTTAATACCCACAACTAGCTGAGTCACATCTCTGTGGAAATAATCTAATCGAGTTTCCAACCTATAGTACTGAATATTGATTAACAGAAAAGGCTGCCTCCACAAGATTGGATCAGGATTAAAACATGGCTTTTCTAGGGTACAAAATCCTTTCAAACCAGCACAGGAACTATACAGCAAAGTATAAACGTTCATCACCAAAACATTTGATACCCAGGTAGTCAAGAAATTGATCACAATTCAGAAATCTGGTGACTGTCCTTCAAAGAAGAAAGAAATCTTTCAAATCCCACAGATACGGGAGAGGTAGGGCAATATGGTGGTATAGGGAGGTATAGAATTTAACTAGTCCTCTAGAGGAGGTAGTAATAGCCAGGAACTGTTTGGTACAACTGTTTGGGGTCATCCATGACTGGACACAGATCACAGAGGAGGAAGGGCTGAGATCACAGCACAGACGTGTAAGCAGCTCCATTTGCAGTTCTAATTAACAAAAGTGGACTGCTGAATACAAGCTCCAAGCACACATAAGCCCAGAGCAAGCAGGAAAAGAACCCTGAGGTTCTCCCAGCAGAAAGGAGGGAGGGCCGATAAAAAAAACAAAAACAAAAACAAAAACAGAGACTTCTGAAGTTAGCCAAGCTCAGAATACTGGAAATAGGCTGTGCCCTGAGAAAAGGGGCACATAGAGCCAGGGACCAACTCCAGCTCTTGACTGACAAAACTTGGGGGCTCAGTACTGGCTCTGAAAAGGGAATTCATGTTTGTTTGTTTATTTAACTATTCCAGGCAGCTTATTAGAGAAAACCTCAGGCATTTTCAATTGACAGCACTGAACCAGACAAGGGTGGAGTTAAGATATATCTGACAGTCAAAGTAACTAGTCAAGTGAAGGAGATAATTCCTGAAAGGACTTATTTTCCTCAAGAAAAGGGGGCAGGGCCCAACTCATGTGGCACTTCTCATTCAGAGAATTTAGACCCCAGGAGCTGAAAACAGAAACAGCTTAAGCATGCCTTCTGCCTCAGCCTTTGTCTCAACTACACCCGATAGGGACAAACTGAGACTTAATGGCACAGGTAGTTTCACCATAGAGTGAATTTTAGAAGGCTAGTGGGAGCCAAATATAAAAAATAAACCAGGGTTTATAGCTACAAAAGGAACAGATAGAAACAGTATTAAAAAAATAATAATAATAAAGCAGACTTCTGGGAAGATAGCTGAACAGAGTAGATCGAGATCAGCTGTGCTCCAAGGAAAAGTTAGAGAAGGGATGGGAAGGTGACTGAAGCAGTGATTTGGGACTGCAGCTGACCTGGGAGAGGCTTCTGCACCAATAGGGTGGCCTTGGTTGCAGAGGCCAAGGAACTGAGAGGGAGAGAGCTGGAACCTAGCATGGAGTGCGGAGTCTGTAAGAGTGAATGGATGGGAGCTGGGAATTATGAAGTAACGCATGTCACATTCCTTGGGTGTGATACCCTCATCAACACAGCCCCGTGACCGGCAATTCACAACATATCCATGCACCTGAACCCTGTCACCCGCTCCCATTCCCAGTGCTCCAGGTGCCCCCACCCCACCAGCCCCCAGTGTGTGTACCTGTTCCACATCCCCACCCCAAGTGCAGCCCAACCCACCTTTCCTGCACCCCTCCCAAGCACTACCTCTCTCTTCCTGCTCCATGAAGACTGTTGCCAGCACATATAGGCTCAGGGTGATAATCTCCATACCCAAGCTACCTGCGCCCCCCACCCACAGTGTTGCACAGCCTCACCCCACCCCCACAGGAGCTCTGAGCATCAGTTTACAGCACTCCTAGTCCCACACATGCGCACAGGTCCCCAGTCACGTTCTTCAGCTCTCAAACTTCACTCTTAGAATCACTCATGTGCACAACCCTCAGCCACACTTCTCAGATCTGAAAAGTGCTGACCTGTACAACTGGGTCACATCTGCCCCCAACCTACAAAGGCATAACACTGACCTACTGCCACAGTTCTATGCATGTGTACAAAGGGCCCCACACCCTAGACCAGTGCACACCAGCATTATGACCCCCAAACAAGTGCACCCACACAGCTACATCCTCCGTGGCTTCTGGGCATCCACATTCACAAGCATCAGCATAACATCCCCAACCTGTGCCTATACCTACCCTGAAAGGAATCACTGCACTGTTGTGCCCCGTCCCCTACCCTGCTCCCTGCTGCACATTCATCTGGCAAACACAAGGCCTTAGACTACTGAAAGAAATCAACTCCCAAAGTAAATAAATTAAGATATTTCCATGCAACAAAAACAACAGATCACTAAACATATCACAATGCAGACAGATAAAGCCCTGCCTAACAACCAAATTAAAACACCAGAGGAGACACAGACATTGGAACAACTAATCAAAGATGTTCATACAACTCTAATCAATAAAATAAATGGGATGGCAAATGACATAAAGGAGATCAAGAAGACAGCAGAAGAGCATAAAGAGGAATTTCAAAGAATAAACAGAAAAATAGCACATATCACATAGATTAAAGACTCCATTGACCAAATAAAAAACATACTAGAGGCACACAACAGATTTGAAGAGACAAAAGAAAGAATAAATGTTCTAGAGGACAGATAACTGACTTCAAAGACTCAAAACAGCAAATGGCAAAAAAGATGGAAAATTTTGAATTAGATCTCAGGGAAATGATAGACAAAACAAAGTACACAAATATAAGAATAATTGGTGTCCCAGAAGGAAAACAAAGGAGTAAAGGGCTAGGAAGAGTAGTTGAAGATATAATGGGGGAAAACTTCCCAACCCTTATAAAGGACATAAATATACAAGTCAAAGAAGCCCAATGAACTCCAAAAAGAATAAATCCAAATAGGCCTTCCTCAAGACACATACTAATCAATATGTCAAATGTTGAAGAGAATTAGAAAATTCTGAAAGCATCAAGAAAAAACAATCTACTACATACAAAAGAAACCACATACGCCTGGGTTCAGACTACTCAACTAGCACCATAGGGGTGAGAAGTCAGTGGTATGATATATTTAAAATAATGAAAGAGAAAAACTTCCAGCCAAGAATTCTGTATCCACCCAAACTTTCCTTCAAAACTGAGGGAAGGATTAAAATTTTCACAGACAAACAAATCCTGAAAAAATTTGTCACCAAGAGACTGGCCCTACATGAAATACTAAAAGGAGTTCTGTTGGCTGAAAATAACAAATACAGGAAGGAGAGACAGGGCACAGAATTGAAGAGTACCAGTAAGGGTAATATAAAAAGGGAAAGGGGGAAAAGAATGTATGGATCTGACAAATAAAATAAAAAGATAAGATGGCAGATTCAAGAAATGCCTTTTTAGTACAAACTTTGAATGTGAATGGGCTAAAATTACCAATTAAAAGATACAGGCTGGCAGAATGGATTAAGAAACATAATCCAGCTATGTGCTGCTTATAAAAGACTCATCTTAGACACAAGGATAAAAATAGATTGAAAGTGAAAGGATGGAAAAAGATTTTTCACACAAGTTGTAACCAAAAGAAAGCAGGAGTAGCTATACTAGTATCAGACACAACAGACTTTAAATGTAAAGATGTCATAAGAGACAAAGAAGGACACCATATACTAATTAAAGGGTCAATTCACCAAGAAGATATAACAACCATAAATGTTTATGCTCCCAATCAAGGAGCTCCAAAGTACATGAGACAGACATTGGCAAAACTGAAGGGAGCAATAAATGTTTCTACAATAATAGTAGAAGACTTCAATACACTACTCTCCTCTATAGATAGAACAACCAGATGGAGATCAACAAGGAAATAGAGAAGTCAAATAATATGATAAATGAATTAGAGCTAAGAGACATATATAGGTCATTGCACCCTAAAACACAAGGACACACATTCTTCTCCAGTGCTTATGGAACATTTTCCAGAATAGACCATATGATGGGGCACAAAACAGGTCTTTATAATTTTAAAAACACTGAAATTATTCAAAGCACTTTCTCTGCTCACTATGGGATGAAGCTAGATCTCAATAAGTGCCAAAGAACGAGAACATTCACAAATATAGAGAGATTAAATAACACACTCTTAAACAACCAGTGAGTCAAAAAAAATTGCTAGAGCAATCAGTAGCTATCTAGAAATGAATGAAAATGAGAATAAAATTTATCTGAACTTGTGGGATGTGGCAAAGGCTGTGCTGAGGGGGAAATTTATTACCCTAAATGCCTATATTAAAAAACAAGAAAGTGTAAAAATCGAGGATGTAACAGCATACTTGGAGGAACAGGAGAAAGAACAGCAAATGAACCCCAAAGCAAATAGAAGAACAGAAATAACAAAGATTAATGCAGAGACAGATGAATGGGAGAACAAAAGAACAACAAAAAGAATCAATAAAACCAAAAGTTGGTTCTTCAAGAAAATCAATAAAATTGATGGGCCACTAGCAAGACTGACAAAGAAAAAGAGAGAGGATGCAAATAAAGAAAATCAGAAATGTGAAGGGGTAAGTTACCACAGATTCTGAAGAAATAAAAGAAATCATAAGAGGATACTTTGAATAAATATATGTCAACAAACTAGACAGCTTAGATGAAATGGACAAATTCCTGGAAACACACAAACAAGCTACAATGACTCAGGAAGAAACAGAAGATCTCAACAAACCAATCACAAGTAAAGAGATTCAACCAGGCATCAAAAATCTTCCTACAAAGAAAAGCCCAGGGCCAGATGGCTTCTCAGGGGAATTTTATCAAACATTCTAAAAAGAACTAACAACAATCCTGCTCAATCTTTTCCAAAAAACTGAGGAAAAAGCAACTCTACTTAACTCATTTTATGAAGCTAATACCATTTTAATACCAAAACTAGGAAATGCTATAAGAAAGGAAAACTATGGGCCAATCTCCCTAATAAACATAGATGCAAAAATTCTCAACAAAATATTAGGAAATCAAATCAAACAACACATTAAAAGAATTATATACCACAACCAAGTGGAGTTCATAACAGGAATGCAAGGATGGTTCAATGTAAGAAAATCAATTAATGTAATAAAGCACATTAACAAATCAAAAGGGAAAAAAAATCACATGATCATTTTGATTGATGCTGAAAAAGCATTCAACAAAATTCAACATCCTTTTCTGATAAAAACACTCCAAAAGATAGGAATCAAAGGTAACTACCTCAATATGAGAAAGGGGATATATGAAAAACCAATAGCCAGCATTGTACTCAATGGAGAGAGACTGAAAGCTTTCTCCCTTAGATCAGGAAAAAGACAAGGATGCCCCCTGTCACCACTATTACTCAACATTGCACTAGAAGTTCTAGCTAGAGCAATCAGGCAGGACAAAGAAATAAAAGGCATCCAAATTAGAAGGGAAGAAGTAAAATTCTCATTATTTGCAAATGATATGATACTATACTTGGAAGATCCTGAGAAATCTAAAGCAAAATTACTTGAGCTAATCAAAAAATTCAGAAAGGTGGCGGGATATGAAATTAACATGCAAAAATCAGTAACATTTCTATACACAAGCAACGACCTAGCTGAGGAGTCAACTAAGGAAAAAATTCCATTCAAAATAGCCACTAAAAGAATCAGGTACTTAGGAATGAATTTAACTAGGGACATAAAGGATTTGTACACAGAAAACTACATAACATTCCTAAAAGAAGTCAAAGGAGTTATAAATAGGTGGAAAGACATTCCCTACTAATGGATAGGAAGGCTAAATATAATTAAGATGTCAATTCTTCCCAAATTGATCTACAGATTCATCGTGCTACTAATCCAAATTCCAGCAACCTACTTTGAAGACTTGGAAAAGCTAATTACCAAATTCATCTGGAAGGGAAAAGACCCCAAATAGCTAAAAGCATCCTAAAAAAGAAGAAAACAAAGTGGGAGGATTAACACTTCCTGACGGTAAATCTATTATAAAGCCACAGTGGTCAAAAAAGCATCCCAAGACCATGCACAAAGACAGAAGCACTGACCAATGGAATCGAATCAAGAGTACAGAAATAGACCACCAAATCTATGGTCAACTCATTTTTGACAAGGCCCCAAATCCTCTGAACTGGGACAAAATAGTCTTTTCAATAATTGGGCATGGAAGAACTGGATATCAGTAGCCAAAAGAATGAAACAGGACACCTATCTTACACCCTACCCCCAAATTAACTCAAAGTGGATCAGACACCTAAATGTAAGAACTAGTACCCTAAAGCTTCTAGAAGAAAATGTAGGGAAACATCTTCAAAACCTAGTAATAGGAGGAAGCTTCCTAAATTTTACACCCAAAGCACAAGCAACAAAAGAAAAAACTGATAAATGGGAGCTCCTCAAAATCAAATCTTGGTAGTGGTTCAGTAGTAGACTGCTCAACTTCCATGCGGGAGACCCAGGTTTTATTCCCAGACCAGGCACCCAAAAAAAAAAAAAAAAAAAATCAAATGCTTCTGCACTTCAAAAGACTTTGTCAAGTGCTCACCTCAGCAGCACATTTACTAAAATTGGTACGATAGAGAGAAGATTAGCATGGCCCAGGCCAAGTATGACACACAAATTGATGAAGCGTTCCATATTTAAAAAAAAAAAAAAAAGACTGTGAAAAACGTAAAAGGGCAGACAACTCAGTGGGAGAAAATATTTGGAAATCACATATCAGACAAAGGTTTGATATCCTGTATACACAAAGAAATCATACAAATCAACAACAACAAAAAAAAAACAATTGTAAAATGGGCTAAAGATATGAATAGGCATTTTTCTGAAGTACAAATACAGATGGCTCAAAAGCACAGGAAGAGATGTTCATTTTCATTGGCTATAAGGGAAATGCAAATCAAGACTACAATGAAATACCACCTCACACCTATAAGAATCCTGCTATTAAACAAACAGAAAGCTATAAATATTGGAGAGGATGTGAAGAAATTGGGACACTTATATACTGCTGGTGGGAATGTATAATGATGCTGCCACCATGGAAGACTGGCAGTTACTTAGGAAACTAAATCTCTAGTTGCTCTATGACCCAGCAATAGTACCACTTGGTATATATCCAAAAGAGCTGAAAGCAATGACACAAACAGACATTTGCACACTAATGTTCATGCATTATTCACAATCGCCAAAAGATGGAAACAAACCAAATGCCCATCAACAGACAAGTGGATCAACAAAATATGGTATACACATATGATGGAATATCATGCAGCAGTAAGACAAAATGATGTCCTGAAGCACATGATAAGACAGATGAGACTTGAGGACATAATGCTGAATGAAATAAGCCAGATACAAAAGGATAGATACTGTATGATTCCACTTTTCTGACCATGGTAAAGGTAAAATTAGAGGCTTATAATATAGAATATAGGAGATTTAGAGATTCATAGAAGGTAGAGATGGATGAACAGTTAGCTAATGAGGTTGAACTCTAATGTAAGGGAATAGATAGGAGTAAAGGTGGCTCTCTAGTGGGCCTAAAATTAATATTACCATATTGAAGATGAACAAGTTTGAAAGGGGTTGTATAGACCTACTGTTCCACTGATTAATACTAGAAATATAAATTAGTTCTTGCAAGAACTAATTCAAAGGTATGATTTGTGTACAAAGAGTGTTTAAGTCCAGGGTACAGGGGGAAAACTGCTATTGTATGCTATGGACTATGTTTAAAAGAAAACTTCAGCACTACCATAGCAACAGCAGAGGTAAATAACGGAGTGGGGAGGGACAAGAGTTAAGAGGAGGTTTAGATTTCCTATTTGGCGAGGGTATGTTTATTGGTTTTCTTTCTCTTGGGAACAATGAAATTATCTAAAATTGAGAGTGTTGATGGACTGTGGACTTTGGGCACTCTACTTGCTCCCTGATGAATGCAGGTGGCTGAAGGATGCACTGATTGAGAGGTAGACTGGCACTACCTAACTGTAATACAATAATGTTAGAACACTGAATGAAGCTGAATGTCAGAATGACAGAGAAAGATAGATGACAAAGACTGAGATGGTATAATCTAGGAAAGAACAAAGGAATATCAATACTGCAGGGTGCTGAAAATAGATGGTAATTAATATTTTAAAACTTTAACTTATGTGTGAGACTAAAGCAAAAAATGTTTATTTGGCACAAAATTTATATTTTGACTAGTGCATTTCCTAATATAACTTATGTGGGCAGCTTAATTGAACTCCATAGTACATGGAACCTTGAGTAGGGCATGAGATTTTGTAGGTTTGTCCAGAGTAATGCCCCAATATCCCAGAGTGATTTGAACAGTGAATAAAAAAGTAATTGCCAAGTCCCCTTGGGGGAATGGTGAGAAAGGGAGAAAATTCAGCTTCCCAAACTGGAGAATTCTTGATATTCTCACAAGCAGTGGGGACAACCAAAGTAACAGGCTGAGCCCCAATTTGGGGTTTTTACATACGAAATTTAACCCCGCAAAGGATAGGTGTGGTAGTTAGAGTCAGGTGTCAATTTGGACAGGTTGAAGGTGCCTAGTTCTATTGCTGTGGACATGAGCCAATGGCATGTGAACCTCATCTGTTGCTGATTACATTTGCAGTCAGCTAGGAGGCATGCCTGCTGCAATGAATGATGTTTGATTTAATTGGCTGTTGTTTAAATGAGAGAGCTAAATGTAGCACAGCCCAAGCAGCTCAGCATACCTCATCTCAGTACTCACAGTTCAGCCCAGGCCTTTGGAGATGCAGAAAGGAATCACCCCCAGGGAAAGTTGTTGGAACCCAGAGGCCTGGAGAGGCCAGCAGAGATTGCCCTGTGCCTTCCCACATAAGAAAGAGCCTCAGTTGAAAGTTAGCTGCCTTTTCTCAAAGAACTATACATTAACTAAATAAATCCCCTTTTATTGAAAGCCAATCCATCTCTGGTGTGTTGCATTCTGGCAGCTGAGCAAACTAGAACGATAGGCCAAGCCTACTTAAAATTAGGCCTAAGAGTCACCCCCAAGAGAACCTCTTCTGTTGCTCAGATGTGGCCTCTCTCTCTCAGCCAACACAACAAGCAAACTCACTGCCCTTCCCCTCTGTTTGTGAAACATGACTCCCACGGGTGTGGACCTTCCTGGCAATGTGGGACAGAAATCCTAGAATGAGCTGGGACTCAGCATCAAAGGATTGAGAAAACTTTCTCAACCAAAAGAAGGAAAGAGAGAAATGAGACAAAATAAAGTGTCAATGGCTGAGAGATTCCAAAAAGAATTGAGAGGCTGTCCTGGAGGTTATTCTTATGCATTAAATTGATATCACCTTTTTAGTTAAGGTGTAATGGAGAGGCTGGAGGGAACTGCCTGAAAATGTAGAGCTGTGTTCCAGTAGCCATGTTGCTTGAGGATGATTGTATAATGATACAGCTTTTCAATGTGACTGTGTGATTGTGAAAACCTTGTGTCTGATGCTCCTTTTACCTACCTTATCAACAAGACAAGTAAAACATATGGATTAAAAATAAATATTTTTAAAATAAAAAAATTAATTAATTAAAAATAAATAAAGATTAAAAATAAAAAAGACAAGTAAAATATATATTAAAAATAAATAAATAAAAATAAAACTAAAATAAATATTTTAAAATAAAATTTTAAATATTTAAAATTTTAAATAAATTTTATTTAAAAATAAAATTTTAAATAAATTTACTATTTTAAATAAATTAAAAATAAATAAATAATTTATTGTTAAAATAAATAATTTTAATAATATTAAAAATAAATAAATAATAGGGGGACAAATGTTAAAATAAATTTAGTAGATTAAAATGTTAGTGATCAATGAAAGGGGTATGGTATGGATGAATTTTTTTGTTTTTTTATTTCTTTTTATGAATTGATGCAAATGTTCTAAGAAGTTATCATGATGATGAATGTACAAAAAAAAGAATTAGATTGGTGAGCAATGGTGTATACTTATGAACGAAGGTTGTGCTGTAACAAAAAAGGAACGAAGTCGTGAGATAAGCAATGATGTGAATGAATGTGTGGGACATTTAATGAGGGAAAATAAGCCAGAAACAAAAGAACAACAATGGTATGGTCACCTTTAACAAAGGCTTACAAGGAAACGGGCTCATATTGTAAGCTCTTATAGCAGACACATTTAGTCTGGAGTGGCAATTATTATTTTTGGATTTTGAGAGACTGTTTAATATATCTATACAACCTGATATTTAGAGAAAAGAACAAAGCTGATCAGGTTGGGGTTAAAGTAATTCAAAACATCAGGGTAAGGAAGACAATTTAGAACCTCACATACTCTTTGAGACCAAAGAAAGAAAGGTTCATTTGGTTTGGAACCGAAATTTTCTATAGCACATACTCCAACTCAATCTATCTGTGTAACTCATTTGAACAAGTGAAACACAGGGAGCACACAATAAGAAAGAGGTCCTTTAATCCTGTATAACCTAATGCAATGCCTGGTTACATCCTTGAGTGTATTAAGCAGATAATCAAAACATATTGGCAAAGTCCCTTGAGGGATGGGAGAAAAAATATGGAACTGTTAAACTTTACCATCAGGAAATTCCCTGATACTATGTCAACTTTACGGACAAGCAAATCAATAGGCCATGCCCTTGATCTTGAGGCTTACTCTTGTGAAGCTTATATAGCGGAGAAGCTTAACCTACCTATAGGTATGCCTAAGAGTTACTTCTGGAAGACTTCTTTAGTTACTCAGATGTGGCCTCAGTCTCTCTAAGCCCAACTTTGCAAGCGAAATCATTGCCCTACCTCCTATGTGGGACATGACATCCAGGGGTGAAAGTCTCCCTGGTGTGGGAGATGGCTCCCAGGAATGAATCTAGCCCTGGCATCATGGGATCAACAATTCCATCCTGACCAAAAGGGAGAAAGGAAGTGTAACTAATAAAGTGTCAGTGGCAGAGAGAGTTCAAATAGAGTTGAGAGACTATTCCAGAGGATGGTCTTTTGCAAGCTTCAATTAGACATTGTTACCTATCATAACCTGCCAACCCCCAACCAGGACCATTCCAGCCAATCCTAAAGAACATCTAGGGCAATATATAAGATTCCACAAGGGTTCCATGCACTAGTTAGCTTCATAGAAACCTACAACCTCCAGATGGGTCCCTGGACCAGATAAGTTCTGAAACCTAGTGGGCCCAGCCTCTCCAGAACATCAGATAGTTCTATCTCTCTCCCCATATTAGTGACAGACACTTCCAACATGAAAAAATTAAAAGGGCCATCACCCAAACACCCCTAAAGAGAGGGACAAGAAAGATCAAAGGTGATAGTAGAGTTAAAGAGAAGATAGGATTGCTGAATCATTAAATTGATATCTCTTTTAATTTCTAGTATCTTAGAGCAGCTAGAAGTAAAAACCTAAAATTGGGGAATTGTAACCCATGCCAAACACTGAAATATGTTCTACAACTAATCGTGGTGCTGTGCTTTGAAGTTTATTGCTGTTTTTTTATATATGTGATTTTTCACAAAAGAAAAAAGTTGATTGTGATAAAAAAATATTTAAGCCTTCTAGCTTCCTATATTCTGATGTAGCTAGATGGAAAAATCTGAGAGAATTGTATGGTAGTCCACGACAAACTCTGGGATCTGTCCTTGCTGAAGAGTGCTTTGAAAATTATTGTTTTTTTATTTCTTTGTTTTGTATATATGTTATACTATGCAATTAAAAAGTTTAAAAAATTGATAAGAAAAAACTGATAGATTAGCAATAATTCAGCAAGCAAGAGGAAGGATATTCCCAGCAGAAGGCAAAGGAAGGCAGCAAAGTTTATTGGTAACTGAGTGAGCTAATGTCACACAGAATAAACTTCAAATCTCTGTACTCCTACTTTATATTATGGGAATTCCAATCTCATCATTTGCATTATGGAGCAATATCACTAATTCTTATGCCTGGCAAACAAGCACCCAGTAATAGTAGTTTGTGGCTGCTGTTAGTCTTGAAGATAGTCATAGAAATATGGAAATGCATAAAGATCATAAATATTGATGAATAGCAAAGGAAAAATGAAAAGAATAAACCCAGTTGTATCGAGATCATGGACCACTCTGCAGTGGTCCATGTGAGGTTTTAGGAAAGGTTAATGCTAAACTCTGGAAAAATAAAGAGTTTGGGCTCTTATTTAGTAGGAAATAGTGGTATTTGAGGCTTTTCAAGGAGACTTTTATATTACCACGCAGAAGAGATTAGCTGCTTCCTGTCTGGAACCAGAATTCAAATTCACATTTTTGCAAGCCCCAAGGAAGTAACACAAAGAAGAGAAGTAGGCTGGGTGATGGCCATGCAACCCTGCGTCAGGACCCCATTCAATAGGGGTCGGTCCCTACCTTGCTCCAAGGTGACTGTTTCCAGGGAGAGTGCGGGGATATGTGGTCAAATTTTTCTGATTTTTCAAAACATATATGGATACTTATATGAAATCTCCTAATTTTTATATGTTAGATAAATGTTTTAAACATCATGAATGGATCAAACATATTGATGAGAGTGATCAGGCACATACATAGCTCCCGACTGAGGCCTCTGATCTGGGGCTTCCCCATATTTGAAAAAGATCTTTGACTTACCCTTACACAGCCAAGTTCTAGGAAAGAGATCTCCTTGTTGTTTGGGTTCACAGTGTTTTCCCGAAACAACGAAAAAATCTGCCCTCAAACATGAATTCAAACTTGTACATCTAGAGGAACAGAAAAAAAATGCTGACACCTTTAGAATGGCAGTTTTTCCTGCTTCTAGCCATCATTTAAAAATAATATTGGGCTCCAGTCTCAACCAAAAAACCTTATAATAAATTTCAACATTTCCCTTTTCATAGAAATAGGGCCTAAAACAGCATTTTGTGGCCAGAATATGGAGTTTTTCATTATTTCCCTCCATATGATTATTTCTTTGAGGTTTAAGAAAGGTTAATGCTAGAATGACATTGAAAATTCTCCAGTACTTTACAACATAGTCATAAACTATCAACATGTTGTTTCCTTCACCCCTAAAATGTAGCTAGCTTTCACTGAGTGCCAAGCTCTTGACATTCACCAATACTAACCCTCACAGCAACCCTATGGGGAAAGGAACAAATAAGTTAATTAACTTGCTCAAGGCTTTATACTAGTTAAGTAGCAGAGATGGAATCCCAGCATGTGAACTCTTTCCACTGCCCATGATGTATCACTAAAGATATAACAGGATATTAAAATGGAAAGTTCACTGAAGTCTCAAAATTCAATAGCTATTACATACTTCAAAGTCAGATAAAAGTGTAAATTTTCAAGGGTATGATAGTCTATACTGTTCACCAATATTTACTGGTCCATCCTAGGGGAGAAATAGCCTCAGCCTCATTGTCATCAGGCTTGTCCATGTGACTTGCTGTGGCCAATAAAATGTGGACATAAGAATCATCATACCATCCAAGCAGAAGCTTTTTTCTCTTGGTAACAATAACTGACAATGTTCTAGAGAAAGGCCATCTTGTCAGCATAAGAAAAATGGAGAGCAGAATAGCAGCTGACCCATGAAGAATATGTACTGAGAAATAACCCTTAGTTGTCATAAGTCACTGAAATGTAGGGAATCATTTGTTACTGTAGCACAACCTAGCCTATCCTGACTGATAAGAAGGTAGTCAAAAGCCAGTCAAAAAATTCAAGTGCCTTGCCCACATTGAGGGTATACATAACTCAAGGATGAAGATTAAGGGAATATTTGTGAATAGGATTTTGGGGAAGTGCAATTAGTAGATTGTGACTCTCACTCCTATCCCCATCTGGAGAGATAATGGGGTACTTGCCCCTTATCTTAAACCTATTGAGAAGGGCTTCAACAGGACCACACAGAAAGTGTTATGGTATCTTACTCCCACCTGGGAAATCTATAAACCAAGATATTAACTAGCAGACCACTCTAACAGTGGCAGCAACAGAGAGATTTCTGCTTTGCTGACATCATCTTGCACTACCAAAGATGCAGAATGTCCCCTGGACAGCCAGTGTAGGGTCAACATGTGTCCTGTCCCAAGGAGTGAAGAACTTTTCAAGGAAGAAGCTGGAAGTAAAATGCTGGATTCCAGGGGCTGAAGAAGCAACTATAATGAGTGAGATGGAAGAGAGGTCATCTCCTGTACCAAGGAAACTCCCTAAGAAAGAGCCCTAGAAATAAAGGGAATCCTGAAGAATGCATAATTGTACTTCTTGGGTGACAGAATTAGCTTTCAATACTTAATAGGACTATAAAATATTATTTTCAGCACCCAATGGTCTCAAGCAACTAAGAACTTTCTATTGCTATCATCTCTCTTCCACTCCTCACTCCTCCTCCCACTAATCCCAGAGTGATCTGAAATCTGGGCTAGCAAGATACAGAAGAAGAGAAGGAGAAGGAAAAGTTGAAAGGAGGGAAAGAGAGAAGAGGCTGTATTCCACAGAGAGTAAGCATCTGGCTGCAGGCCTGACCCAGGGAAGAGGAAAACTGTAGCTGGAAATAAGTTAGAAATTAGGATGATTACATGAGTCTACAGATTTTAATATCTGTTTAGAGCTATTTATAATACCTATTAATAGCCAGAAAATTCTTGAGGCTGCCTAAATTTTCATGAGGGTGGGAGAAGACGTAAACCAACAGAATATAATTAAATGGACATCAGAGTTGCTTGATCATATCCCACAGGTGGTATTTGTGCAAGCACTAGCTGCACAGACCACAATCATGCACTACATTATTTTATAGACTAAACCTTAAATAATCAGAGAAAAGAGGAAAGAGCCATGATTCTGAAAGAGGACTACCTTTTGGCTACATGCTCCCACAAATTTTCATTTCCCGAGAAGCATACAGATGTGAGCAATATGGGAAAATAAAATTCTGCCTGTCCCTGCTTCTGGTACATAGATGAGTGGACAAAATTCACTACAGGCATCATCTGACTTCTTCTAAGGAAATTTAGAACTAAAATCATATTAAGTCTCAAGAGGCTTTAGCTTTAGGGTCATAGACCACTTAGACACACACAGACACACACACACATACTGTCTCAGGTTCATGTATATGGAAGACTCCAGAAGCTGAAGATAAGACAGGCTGTCAAGGATTCAGGTTCACCCCCTGCTCCACCTTGAAGGGTCTGGAACCATTTCATCAGTTAGCTACTGTGTTCTATTCACTTCAAGATCTGACATGCAACCAACCATCTGTAATGAATGCAACTCAGCTTGGAAAGAAGGGACCTGACTGAAACATTTCCAACAAGAGACCCTCTGAAATTGTAGCCCAGCAGGCTTGGTAGCCAGACTCTGGGCTATCTCAGTGACCCTAAGTGTTAGAAGGGAGGACAATACGTGTAATGGCTGGTTACCTAGGGATGTGGACAAGCCACACATTTTCCACTAAACCTTTCTATTCAATCCACTTAGCTTTTCCTCTATCTACCCCCAGTAAGAACTCTGGTTCACTCAGGAATGGTGAGAAAGAATCATAGTTGAAAAATGGTGTTTTAACTCACTCTGACATCACCAAAAATACATTTACTACAGATCAGCTTCAGCCATAACACAAGAGCTTGTGGGCACCACAGAAGGTGTTGCAATTATCTGGTCCAAATCTGAAAGATAATCAGACTCCACAGCTGGTTTTGGAATTGCTGAGCAGTGACATTCACTCAGTAAATGCTTTGAATCCTTGAACTCAACTGAATAAAGTTGACTCTTGATTCACTAGAGTCCTGGGGATTAGAAATGCTCTTCTTCTGAAGTGTCATGCAGTGAGGAGCCTGGCACATGGGAAATGAAAGGCTTCCCTAACCCTTCACCTAAACATTAGTCAACAAACATTCATTGAGCAACAATCTTTGACGGATACAAAGACAAAAACAATGAACCCCCAATGAACTTAGTATAGTAGGAGAAATAAAGTAAATGCACAAAGATGATAATATAAGAGAGACTGTATTTCATGTCTTAGGAGATCTTGAAAGATAAATGGAATTTGGATCCACAGAACAAAAGGAAGTTGTTTCAGGCAGAGGGGACAGCTCAGGCAGAGGTAGAAAAGCAAAGGACTGGTTCAAACAACAGTAAATGGCCCAGTGGGTGGACCCAGAGTTTTGTGGGGAAGCTTAAGCATGCTAAAAGCAGACCTGAGTCAAGAATTTGCATTCAAATACCTATTCTGAAGTCATTCCAGGAATCCTAGGAAGGGGAATGGGGAATCAGAGAAGAAAGGAAAGCCAGTGAAGGGTAAGCTCATGGGTACTTGTCTCTGGACAAATGGAAAACATTCCCACTAGAAACCTGCTAACTGGCTGTCTGTGAAAATTTCACAGAGTGAAATTCCTTAAATAAGGAAGCTGGGCTTTATTGTTCAGTGAGTAGCCACTGAAGGTTTATGAGGATTGAATAACCTAATCAGATCATTACACAGACCAATCTCATAACGGTGAGAGCAAAGAGATGTCTGAAATGGAAATTCTAATCACTCTTCAGAATTATCCTACCAGCTCCCACCCCTCATCGGTTGAGGGTTGCTTCAAGAGTGTTACCTCCATGGGACTGCTAGCTGAGTAGGCACCTGCCTCCAGAGAAAGCCCTCAGGCAAGGAGACCACAGGTACTTGAGGCAAGAAGCCCTTGGGGTATACAGAGAACTAGCTTCTGAAGCTCTTAAGTGACACTCTGTGGTGAGCTGCTGATGGCATCTAAATACAGGGGTGAAGCTAAAACATTAGATTAGGAGGAAATACTGAAGACCTTATATACTCCATTCATCTGAATTCAAATCAGTAAATATTTTTGGCTCTTAGGCCCTCTGAGAGAAAAAAAGTGAAAAGTGAATTAAATATGCTCCTGTCATCAAGAGGCATATAGTCCTTAAATAAGGAAGCTGGGCTTTATTGTTCAGTGAGTAGCCACTGAAGGTTTATGAGGATTGAATAACCTAATCAGATCATTACACAGACCAATCTCATAACGGTGAGAGCAAAGAGATGTCTGAAATGGAAAGGCCATTCAACAAAGGTCTGAGCTAAAGTAGCAGCCATGGAGGATGGAGAGCTGTGTGTGGGGTGGGGGGTGGCGGGGTTATATATAAGAAGTGGAGACTAAAGTAAAATTAACAGGAGGAAGTGAAACTGGCAGGAGGTAGCTACTGAATTGATTTTTTAAAAGATGAAGCTGAAGGAGAATGCAAGAAACTCAGATTTTTAGCTTTGGGGAAATGCTGTTAGCATCAAGAGAAACAAAAACATCAGAAGAGCAGAAGGTAGGGAGAGGAAAAGTTCATTTTTTGCCCATGTTGAACTTGAATTCACAATACACCTCATCCACCAGCCAGTTTCACTCAGCCTTTAGTCATTTCCCCTAGATCTTGACTCAGGGCTGCTAACGTTTGCAAACCTTTAAAGCAATTTCCAGGTCTTCCTGGCCCAAATAAGTAGAGCTGGAAGTCTAAGCCACATCCATTGTCATCAGCTCACAATAAACACCAGACTGTTTTTGTGTTATTTTTGCGTGTGTGTTTAAACTGGGATGGTCTTTCCACAAAAGCACAGGCCTGTTCCCACCATGAAGTCAATCTGGCTAAGCAGATAATAAACCTTCTCCCCACATGGAGGTTAAGGCTAAAACAAGGAAGAACACCTGGCTTTAATGACCTGCTGCATTTGGGAGCCTTCCTTCTAAAGGGGTACCACAGGCGGCTCCCATATGTGTGTCTGTCAGCATATAAATACCTCCAATCCTTGACAGTACAACTTATAGCATTCCCTGCTTCTATTTAAACCACAAGCGCAGCTGAAAGAATCAAAGTTTTTCTACTCCCCATGCTGAGGTTCTTAAAGCTTTGTTTTTTTGGTTAGTGGGAGATAAAAGTAGAGGTGGGAGGTTACCAGAAGGTTCTCCTTTGGAAACTCCCATTAGCTGACAGTGGGCTAGGGGTGGAGACTCACAGGGATTGTGCTTATTCATCTCTTTCTCTGTAAAACAGCTGCAAGATGTCCTTGGGAAACCTAGGACACCTAAGCAAAGCACTCAAATACCTAGGATTTCTGCCAGTGGGAAGCCTAATAAGTGGGCCCTAGGGTCAAACCACATTAACACTCAACTGCTATTATTAGAAATTGGGAGTGAAGAAGCTATACCAGTGAGCAAACTGAGTGAGCAAAGCTCTAAAAGCCGGATGGCAGGTGGAGGGGTGTAGTCTGAGGGAATAGCTGTCACTGATGGGGTTCCCTGTGGGTGCCAAAGGGATACTGAGGCCTACTTGGAGCTGTCTGTCCTGGAGCCAACGGCCATGCTTTGCTCCCATCTGTACTCTCTACAGAGCCCGTTTAAATTCCAATTGGGAGAGCTGTGCTCAGAGCTAAGAGTGCCACCTACAGGCCCTTCGTTGCTAAATATTTACTGGAAAATCTGAAGAAAGCCATTCACAGTTTGCTCAGTATCCTAGCGTATCTTGAAGCATCACTTGATAAAGCAGGGTGTGGGTGTGTGTGTGTGTGTGTGTGTTGAGGGTGGCATAGGTGATACACCAGAAAAAAATTTAAAATAACAGATTCTTGGCCCAAACATAACTGGAAGGAGGCAGGTGATAAAAACAGATAGTGGGAGGTCGAGAGAGGGCTTTGGAAGAGAGAACTGGTTCATTGCTACCTGTCCCCACCCACTCTCACTTAGTCTGAACCTTCAGCAGGACTCAACTCTCACTGCTCCTTCTTTCTACCAGCATCTCAGATACTTCCTGGAGGTCTGGGCTCTGGGCTCCTGGTAATTTGTGACAGGTAGTTATAGAATGACTCCGCCATTTTTTACCAAAGATTTACTGAAATTTCCAGTGTTTCAGGAAAGTGAATGGCTGCTGGTTCCCTCCCTGCTCCTCACTGCTCAGCATTGCCCTCACCACAACCCCACTCCAATCCCCCACCTCCATCCAATAGCAGCTACTGATTTTCTCAGTAGAGATATGAAATTTGTCCTTTTCTTAGAAGAGTACTGAGCATCAAACCTGAAAGCATAAGGGCCTTAATGTGTGTATTTTCTCCCAGATATTTTAAACATTCAAGATTTAACCCAGAGGAATAAATCTCTAAAGGTAGAATTTTAGGCAAAGTAGAGAGGTTATTTTGGAGCAGGACCCTCCTCTGAATCCTTAAACTGCATCATATAAGCTGTATCTGTACATATTCACCTTTATCACAAATATTAAATTAACACCACTCCATTTTTTTTTTTTCCATTGGCCAGGCACACCAGGAAATAAACCTGGGTCCCCGGCATGGCAGGCAAGAACTCTGCCACTGAGCCACCATCACACCCCACCCTCCCACTGCTCCTTTTTATGTAGTGTAACAGAAAGCCAGGCAGAACTGAGTGCAAACGTCAGCTCCACTTCCTTCCAAGCCAAGTGACCTTGGGCAAGTCACTGGATTGATCTAAGCCTCAGTTTTCTAACCGGTAAAATGAAAGAAGCAATGCTTCCCTTCACAGAGTGAGTGACAGATTCTAATGTTTTAACATATTTAAAGTAAATCCAGTGCCTCACACTAATAGGTACTCAGTAAATGTTAGTTCTTTTCCCTTCATTTTCTCCTGCCAGACTCAAATGCAGCAATGATCAGTAACTATTTTCTGAGCCAGCTTGCTTCATGGATTTCACTGTATTTCAGGTAGCCTCTTCCAATGTATCATAGGTCATACTTTTCCTTATTAACAGAAGGTCATTACATTAATTAAACACCTTCTCATGCTTGTCAGTGACATCTTAATTTAAACCCAAGATCTCCCTGCTTCTAAACAGTTCCCAGTGTGACAAAAAGGAAATCACAGTCCTCTGATCACAGAGCCACCGTTCAGCAGGTACCAGCCTTTCCTAATGCACAGAAAGGCACCGAGTCAGCGTATAGAAAGAAAAACATTTGCCAGAAACTCTAAAATGTATAAGAGGGGCTAAGAGGGAAAGTGAGTTATAATCACGCTGTTGATTCTTTTTCCCTTTTATTTCTCCTGAGACTAGAGTTCATTTTCCTGGCTCCCAATTCAATGACACCATGTTGCACACGTGTATATTTTTAGAAGAGCCATATTATTGTTGACCTAGTTCATGTGCTGCTTTTAATCATCCAAATCCTGGATGATGGGCCCAACACAATAGGGAGGCAATGGCTAGACAAACAGGCCATTTCCTGAAATGTACAGGAACATAATCCAATTGGATTATCCAAAATTCCATCATTGTGTATAATACTTATCTTCTTGAGTCAGAAATGAGGGGACATTCCTCAATTTATGCCCCCACTGAATTGAACTTTTGTTTCCATCCCTGCACTCCTTTCAAAATCTAGAGTGATTTTCTTTCCCAATGAAGTCACACCATCTATCTTGATATATCCAGATGTGAAGGGTGATGTGGGAGAGGCAAATCATGAGGAAATTTGTTCTTCTCTCAGAAACTGACCCTCAGGCTGAGCAAGTAAAACCAAGGTGAGGATGAAAGAAGGAAACATTTTGACTCTCTCCTGATTCAAAGCTGAGGCTCATTTTTCTGATCATACAAGTGTGGCTGAAAACAACTAAGGGGAATGCATGCTTCCTCTGTAAAGACCCTTTACTTTCTGCCTTTTAATAATGGGCAGTTGTAGTCACAAGGAGATGAAAGTGGGACCACCAAAGCTGATTCAAAGAAGCTGAAAAAGAGGTTTGGTCAGAGAATCACTGCTTGTAACGATAGGATGTTTTCCTAGCCATGAGTCTGAAGCATTACAGCAACCTGTGCAAGTCACCACACTGTACTTATGCCCTCAGTATTTCCAGATATGGCCAATGGAGGACAGGAGAGAAAAAATGACATTTTATATCTTATTCATGGAATCTGGGATTCATGAAAACTTGGAGACCGAAACTAAACCACTCTGAGGTCAGGAATAACCTCATAGGCACATAGTTCATATCCAGCTTATGTTTCAAACATTCATTTGCCGAGAACTGAGCACATCTTTCCCCATGGAAACAGTGTTATGTGTTTATGGTTAGTACCAGTCCAGCTTTTGTACTCCATGCACAATCGTAAGAAGCACAAGCAGGTGCAAGACCCTGTTGTTCTCTAACTCCCTAGGGCCTTAAGAGTAAGCCACAATACATCAGGGATGCCCAAGTCACAGGATAAACACAGTGTGTCTTCCTGGAATCAGTTCTATTTGGTGATAAGCATTTCAAACATAACTTATGATTGTATGGAGTAGAAGGCTAAATTCACATGAACCTTTAAAATTAAACCCAGATGTGCACAGAAATTATAAGCAGTGATTAACCCTGTAATTACAATATATACATTCGCATTGTTTGAGTTACTTTTTTTCCAACAAGCATGACTACACTTATTTGGGGGGAAAACACTCTTCTAAATCAATAAAATATAGACTCTTGAAATAAATCTTTCACTTGGCAAATTCAGCCTGTCTCTAGACACAATTGATCCACTGACTCCAATGCTGAGGTCTTTCTGTGGGAAAGCCTGAGAAACTCTGAGATGGACTGGTCTGCACCGTAGATGCAGAAATCCTGTGTTCAAAGCCCAACTTTACCACAATACCAGGCAACCCTGAGCATACTATTTCTGTTGCTTAATCATCTAGCAAACATTTGAGTACTTACTATGTGTTAGATTGAGCTAAGCGTACTCCTCACCTATAAAATGGGAATAGTATTATTAACATACAGTACTACTGAGACCACACTCAAGGTACTCTACACAAAAGCATTTCATAACTAGAGTCCCCTAACTCATGACTTAAGTTACTTTATGAACTAAGAATGATTTTCTGGATTACATTTTGAACCTAACCATCATTTATAACAGTGTTTCCGTGGAAGACCCTTCATGTTAGGGCACCAAGGAAACCACTACGTCCTTCTCCCTATCTTTCTTTCCTTCCTCATCACTCTCCTCCTCTCCCATACGACCTATGGGAATGGCCAGCCAAGATAATGAGGTAATTTTATGAGTAACTTTGTCTTTCCCATTTCAGGCCCAACAGCTACCATCAGCTTTTAGAATCAAAAAGAGAATATATTGGTTCAAAGACACTTCTGTTCCTGTAGGGCCTCATAGTGAACTGATTACTTTCTCTCTCTCTCTCTTTTTTTTAATTAGAGAAGTTGTAGGTTTACAGAACAACCATCCATAAAATAAAGGATTCCCATACACCACTCTATTATTAACACCTTGCATTGGTATGGTATTCTCAATATAGAACATATCAAGCCTTCATTTCTAAAGGACACTCATGTGGACAGGTATTTTCAGGTCACTGCAAAGTGCTGAAGAAAATAGAAGCTAGAACAAATGCAAATCTTTTCCACTAAGGTGTGCCATTGCCATCTGCAGTCCAATAGTCCTCGTCCTTCAGGGATTTCTCCATCAGCTTCTCAGGCCTACCTTCCAGGACTAATGTGTACAGTCTCCTGAAGGAGCTCAGTCCTTGGGGCCATCATACAAAAGAAATGCCACTCTGCAATGAGAAAGAAAGAGGAAAAAGTAGAGAGGAAAGAAAAGCAAACCCTAAATCAAAGAGAATAGTTGTTTTCATCTCAAGGAAAGCTTTTTCAGAGACTGGAGGTGAGGGCCACGGGACAGGACTATTGTCAAAGGGCAGGAAAGTCACCAATATATCTGGTTGAAACCCACCCTCAGAAACAGCTGAATGAAGTTCGATAGTCTTCTATTAGGCCAAAGAAAATCATAGAGCCTTTCAATTTTTTTTTTTTTAGTTTTAATACTTAGAAGGTTTGTAGGCTAATTGAAAACAGATTTGACAAAGCATCTAGAAGGAAAGGAACCAATGTTATGGTTAAGATCACTCAAAAGAAAGTAAAGACCACTTCCTGACCACCACTGCACATGCCCCTGAAAACAAGGTGTGTTGTTTTTTTTTAATGAACATACATGTATTGAGCACCTGCTATGTGGGAAACACTGGGAAGGTGTTCAGGGATGTGAAATGAGAATAGGTAACCTCTGACCTCTGTTTGTTCACAATCTATTAGGAAAACAAATGCATACAGAAGGAGCTTTGCTAGAAGGCAGTCTATGTTAAAATCACCAATCACTGCCCTGGAAATATAGAGAGACAGAGATTAATTATGAGAGATCTGAGAGAACAACTTGAAGGAGAAAGATTTTAAGATAGTTTCTTTTATTAAGAAAGAGTATGATGGAATAATTGGATGGAATTTGCTGAGATTAGTAATTTGGTAACTAAAGGAATAGGCATTGGTCAAAACTTCCAGCTGCAAAGAGAAATTAAAGAAAATTTAAAGAAGGAAGGAGGGAAGGACAAAGAGAAGGAAGAAGATAGTGAGGAAAGAAAAACCAACATGCTTGCATGAATTTGTTACCCATCTTTACTTTGCATGTATCCCGTCAAGTTCCATAGATTTAACTAGTTAATTTAGATGGAGGGAGCTTAGCAGACACTGTTTGTCACCTTACCTAAATCCATCCCCTTTCTTGCATACACACAGGATTCCACTTTTGGAATGGCTTAATGTAGGAATAAGGCAGGGTGGCTCCATCCAGATCCACAGCCATGAATCCCGATTGGTCGAAGCCTCTGGTGGTGGCCGTAGAGAAGATGGAGGAAGCTGAGTACTCGTGACTGCATCACTGAACTCCCCAGCCCTGGAGCCCAGGCTCCTCGGCTTCATGCTGTGTGAGGAAACAGATGTACATCCATACTGCTTCATGCCAGGAGACTCAGGTTTCTGTTACTTGAGCCGAGGGAATTCTGACTGACACCAGGATGTATGTTATGTTGGCTGTGCTCTGGTGGGAAATAGGCACAGGCATTGATTCTAGGAGCTGATGCTCATGGTCACTGGGTTTTTTTTATGAGGAATAATGTAGTAAAACCTTATTATAAGGCTTCTCACCGAGGCCCCAAATTTGGTTAGGTCCAGAGTCCCCTTACTTCTTTCTGCAGGCCCTCCCATATAGTTTGCTTCCTGGGTCTGGCAGGCTCTACACTGTTCTGCAATTAGATAGGAACAAGCCACTATTTGGGAGAATTTAGAGGTAAAGGAAGGGGGAGTCTGATAACAAACTGATGAACAAAACTGGAGTTCCCAAACCACTGACCTGTGCTGACAATGCCTCCTCCCTGCCTATGGCATATAAACATCAGGCATCTCTTACACTCATCCACCGATACTTCAAAGTATTTTGAAACATCATTTCACGTGTATTTGATCTTTATGAAAAACTATGAAGTAGATAGAGTGGGTATTTCTCCCTCCATTTTATATATAAGCAAACCAAGATCCAGAAAGATAAAATGACTTTTGTAAAGCCACACAGTTGATGTTCGAAATGTGATTTTAGCTTTCATTCTCTATAGAAATCAGGAATATAGAGATATATATACACATATATATTTTATATTATTAAATATAAATATACAATTGCATGAATATATTTAACATTTATTATTAAATTATATGTAATTAAATATGAATACAAATCACAAAAGATTTAGGCCAAGAGAAGTTTGGACATGATAACTGGGGAGAGAGGCTAGATGCCTTAAAACAAAATACAAGAGAGTTACAAAAAAAATATTTTGAGGGGGATTTTGACTTGCAAACCAAGGCATTCTCACTACACCATGCTCAATAGCGTTTGTCAAGTTCTTTTTTAGCCTCTGCTATGTAGGAGTGCTCGTTGGGCTGGGTCTTAAAGGATGAGGAGAAATGAGACGGGAAGCTGGGAGGCAGGGAGAGAACTCCAGGCCACCATGACAAAGAGGCATTAATCAGAGTGGTACAGGGGAGTCTCAAGTGCTTTGCCCTGTTGCTGGAGCACTAGATGCAGTAAACACCAAGGAAGCACAATAGAGGAGCGCAAGAAAAAATACTTTTTTGCCTGCTAAAGGTTCATTCCTGGGTGGTGCTCTGGTGGCTCAGGAGGCAGAGTTCTCACCTGCCATGCCAGAGACACAGGTTCAATTCCTGGCACTTGCCTATGTGAAACAAAAAAAAAAGAAGGTTCATTCCTACCCTCCATTGGGGCCCTTGAAAGCCAGGCTAAGGAGCTTGGATTTTATTGTATAAATCCATGACCTTCAAACTTATTCTGCTCGTATTCCCTCTAAAATAAGTGAAAAACTAGGTACCTAATGTCTGCAGCTTACTTGGAATTGGGTGAAAAAAATAGCGTGAATTGATAAAAGCATATATGAATGGCTAGATGGATACAATAAGACAAATATAGTAAATTTCTGAGTTTATAGAATCTATCTGGTACTTATATGGGTGTCCACTGTGTAATTCTTTCTCCTTCTCTGTATGTTTGAAATTTTTCATAGTAAAACATTGTGGGGGAAATATATACCTCTTACTCATAATTAAAGTTTTTCATCAATAGGTTTTATTTTTCCACATAGTAAAAGGACATAGTAAGCAGCTTATCAAATGAAATAAGATAAGAATAGATTATTTGTTAAACAAGTATTTCGTGATGCAATTTTATAACTAGATTTTAACTACTTTATTGCTAAAACACACTGATTCTGAAAGCAATCAATAATATATTTATCCTTGGTTTTGATACAACGATCTTGAAAATGTGATAGTCCTACAAAACATTCTAGTTACATATAAAAGACACAGCATCATTAACCTTGACTCTCTCCACTATCTGAATTCAGACTATCCCAAGACCAGTGAAATTTATATTCTACCCTTAGCAGAGAGATGTATAAGACAAGAAAACAGGAAGTCCTCCAGGATCCAGGTACAGTAAAATCAGTATTTCTATTCATACATTCTTTTCTTACTCAGAAGGTATTACACCCCAGGGCAATGCACCATAGTAAGACTTAGGATGGGTAAAAAATTTAGCTTTCTCTTGCAAGGTGGTAGGCTGAATTATGTACTCCAACAAACACACATCTTTAATCTTAATCCACATCCCTGTGGGTATAAACCCACTGCAAGTAGGGTCTTTTGAAAATGCTAATTTCAGTTAGGGTGTACCCAACTGAAGTAGGGTGGGCCTTAAACCAGATTATTGGAGGCCTTATAAAGACAATCTAGTAGACACTACAAGCAAGAAATGAGAGGACATTGCCACCATGTGACAAGAGTGCAGAAATTTAAACCACGGAATCTCCAAGATTGCAGGCAGCTAGCACTAGAACACTAGACTCTGGGAGAAAGCACGTCTTGTCAATATCTTGATATTGACTTCTAACCTCAAAACCAAGAGCCAAAAAATTCCCATTTAAGCTACCCTACTTTGTGATATTTGTGATAAAAGCTCTGGCAAACTAAGATACGAGTGCAGACTCATTTAGATATTGAAGATCAGGAAATTAATTTCTTAAAATCCATCCATATAGTGTACACAGAAATGCTAAGTATTCAAGGAGCCTGATATAAACAACCTACTCTCAAATATTTAGAAAATAGATGATAAATGCAGAAAGCAATACAATAAATGTGTCAAAATGTTAAAAGCTGGTGGGAGGTATGTTGGAATTCTCTATATGGGTTTTATATTTTTGTAGTTGTCCTATAAATTTGAAACTATTTCAAATTAAAAGGTTTATGAATGAAAAAAGAACATCAATCTATCCGTGCATATATAACACTTGAAAAGTCTTTATGTACCCCAGTTTGGAGCATTCTCTAGGTGGGGAAAATCATCACCTATAAGATATGCTGAGAAAAGACAGTCTCCATTTGTGTTTTAACCATAGCTATGGAATGGTCATGGATGAGAAATTTAAGGGAGGGATTAGTAGGACATCAACTAAGAAGTTACTATAGATTCTTCTACCTGAAACAGAGCAGAGATTGTAGAGTGGGAACTGGAGAAGGAATCTGAGAAACACTTCCAAGAGGCAGTGTTCAATATGACTGATAACTATAGAGATGCAAAGAGAAAAGGAAAAAGAATGCCAAGAGTGACTATTTCACCCATTTTGGTAAGGAATAAATATACTCTATAGAAATTTAATGTGTGCAGCCTCCAAGGATAACATGTATTGCAGAATGAAATATTTCTGCAATCTTTGATTTTAGCTTTTTCCAGTTATATTAAAATGTGTGTCCATTCTAGATACTGCCCCTCAGTGCTGTGACCCCAAACAGCTACACAAGGGACCGTGTGTCTGAGAGTTCACTGGATCTTGGGTGTGTATTATCAGTTGAATTTGTCCAACTCATAAGGGATTGGATATGTTCAAGTCCTAATCCCTGGTCTTACAAATGTGACCTTATTTGGAAACAGAGACTTTGTAAGTGTTATTAGTTAAGGAGAACCTTTAATCGAAAATAACTGGTATCCTCACAAGAAGAGATTTGGACACAGAGAGAAAAGGTGGCCATGTGATGACTGAGGCAGAGATTGAGACCCAGATATTGCTGGCAAACCACTAGAGGCCAAGAGAGAGGTACAGAGCAGATTCTTCCCTGTACATGTCAGAGGGCACCTGGCCCTGCCAACATCTTGGTTTTGGACTTCCAGAGTCAAGAACTCTGAGACAATAAGTTTTTGTTGTAAGCCACCAAGTCGGTGATATTTTGTTAAAGCAGTCCTAGGAAGCTAAGACATTGTGGCTGCTTGGTCTAAAGCAGCAGCACAAGGGAAATGAGGAATTGGGGAGTAGGGTATAGGCCCAGCTCTACCTCAACCTTCCTATGTGACTTCGAACAAATCACCTAACCATCCTGGCCTTTGTGTGTCTCATTCGGAAAACAAAAGATGTCAACTAGATGATCTGCAAAGTCCCTTGCTTCCCTAACCTTAATATGAAGCTAAAAATCAATTGGCTCCAGACAGGCCACCTCCATAAGAGTAGAGAGAGAGTTAAGAAGTTGAGGGAAGAATTTGACACATCATGAAGATGAATTAGCTGTAGGGAGAGTCAATAGGTGTAAACTGCTATAGGCTAGAGGGCCCCTAATCAGCACCTGGAGGAAGAAGGTGCTAATGATACTATAGGGACAAAACCACAGATAGTTTATTACACAGCAGGCAGCGGAAAACCCAAATTTATACTAATGTAATCTGAATCTATGCCAATAGCAGCCCCAGTGAAGGTCCTTGGGGTGGATGAAGGCATGCCGAACAGCTGAAAATGATGGCTAATAATAAAGCCTAAAGACAAACTAATATATGCATTTATCATCTTTTTCTTTAAAAAAAAAACACTGTATTAGCAAGCTCCTCTCCACAGCTAAGGAAAAGTGTTAATTATTTCCAATAGTCTATAAACAGTTGGAGTCATCTTTTTATCAAGAATTGAAAGAAAGACACAGCTTTTACACAGGTTTTTTGCATTCTCTATCTGGGCTCATATTTAGACCCAAGTTGAGTTATCAGAGACAAAGCAAGAGGAAGGAAGGGTTATAAAGTAGAAGGGAACGAGAGGTACAGAGTAGGTAAACTCAGGCTGGAACCCCACATACCTGAACAACAGTTCAATTAGGACTGGTGCCTGTAGGTTAAAAATCCATTAATTAAGTTTAAGAGAACCAGACAAACCAATTACCTAACTCCATCAGGGGTAGGCAGAGCCATCTCAGTTTTTCACCATCTGTGATCTAACTTCAACCAAGTTCTGTGATCTCATCTCTCCAACCTAACCAGTTCCACTTCCAATCAGATTTTGCAAGTGATATGCTTGGAAAAACTAGTTGATTTTTCTGTTATTCCCACTGACTCCTCTTGGAGCCTTCAGGTTAGCGTGGACAGCATCCTCACACCCCTTGTTCCATTGGCCAGGACCCTTCCTCCTCCCTGTCAAGTCTCCTACCCAAACATAGTTCATCCTTCAAATCTCACTTTCTCTTTGAAGCCATCAGGCCTCACTCCATTTCTAAGTTCCTAGTATTATAGACCATGATTCATAATTTAGAATTTTATTTTCCTAAATGTTATCATTCTTAATAGTCTTGTAGCTAAGGGACAAGATCACTTGCCCCTTGTTTTAACCTTCTGTAATCAAAAGGACAGTGTGAGGGACTTACGGGCAGTCTAACAATTGATTGGTTGCTTAACTGATTGATTGATTAACTGACTGATTGAGGGGCATTAATACAAATAGCCTCAGTGTTCTGCCTCCCCAGGTTTCAGAAGTGGCAGGGTTGTCCCTTTATTCTTCACCCAGGACTAAATGTGGGTATGAGAGTCCTGGAAACAGAAATAGTTTCCCCAGCATCAACTACCATGCCTGGCACTGCCCTGGTATGGCTGTCCCTTCCCAGCATCTCATGACTCCAGTCAGGATGCCCTAGACACACACTCTCAAAAGTTCCTGCTGGCAAGGGCTGTGGGATAATAAACGAGACTCTGGTGTTGGGGGTAATGAAATGTCAGGAAGAAGAAGTCAGAGAAGGTGGTGGCTGGAAGGAAAGATTCTAAGATACATTCCCACTTGTGGAATGAGCAAGCATTGTCCTGCATTGTTGTGACAACTGGAAAGGTAAATGGAAAAGTGCGTGGTGAATTGAGGCACCTTGGACAGACAGGAAACAGAGATATCAGCTTGAACACTACAAAAAATGGGGAAGAAGAAGTAATCAAAACTCAGGATGAGGAATTTCAGCACAGTCACCAGAAAACCCCGTGCTAGAACTTACCTAATCCTTGGTCTTCTTGAGTCAACTCATTCCTTAAAAGCACCAGAATACGTCTAATAAAGTAGCATGGGAGAAGCAAATTTGCCCGAATCATATGCCAGTCAGTGAGTTCATGCGCAACCTATGTTTTTCATTGATTAAATATATGAATACAATCTTGCATCAGAGGGCCCCAAAGGGTATATGGGAAGAGAATTCAGTCTATACATTATAGCAGATACTCCCAGGTATATGATGCATAGCACAGAAAGTGGGATATTTATACAATTTATAATAACTTAGTAGCCAACACATAAATAATGCTGTTACTATGTGCCAGGCAATGTTATAAGTCATTTATAAATATTAACTCCTTTAACTCTCACACCAACCATAGGTAGGTACTGTTATTTTCCCTACTTTAAAAATGAGGAACCCAAGGCACAAGGAAATCAAGTATCTTGCCTAAGGCCACTCAGCTGCCAAGGAGTAGAGCTAAGATTTGAGCCCAGCATGTTGGGTTCCACAGTCCTTGATCTTAGCTGTTCTGCTTTTTAAGTTGGGCTTTTTAGACTGGTGACATCAGCAGCAGATGTCTCTTCTTTTACATATACCTCCCCCAATTCCTTCCATACAAAATAACTGTATCTTCTCAGCTTGGCATTCCTTAATCAGCCCTATTGTCCAACTCTCAGAAGGTGAAGCTAAAGAAAATTTATTGGTTCACAGGCATATTGTAGATAAATGATCTACACTATTCTACTTGCCAACTTGCTGTATTTTGTTTTTATTTCTGTTTTCTAATTTAAAACCATCATTAGTACTCATAGAGTCTTTTACTGACAATGAAATAACAAGCTGCTCCTTCCTCCTCTGTGGACACCAGTCAGCATGGGTTTCACACTCCACCCCTATACAGGGATGTATCCAAAGAGAAGTGTCTTCTCTGCATGGACCCATGGCCTGGACAGACACGACCTCTCAGCCTCTCAGAGCAAGGGCCATCATCCTGGCTGACACCCCGAAAACTCACCAAAATGCCGACCATGCAAAAATAAATGAAAATTAAAAAGCTTTCCCAGAATTATCTCAATATCAAAGTTTTGTCATATCCACAAATTGGGGATGAAAGAAGGGATCTACAGACTCATATGAGAGTTTGGGCTTAATTTTCATAAACAGGTAACTTCTGAAGGTCAGTAGAAGAATCATCCCAGCTTCCTCAAGCTTTTGGATGACAACATCTCCACTTCACCACTGCTCATTTCCTGGCATTTTCTGGGGTTTAAAACACTGACAGCTTCCTTCTCTGTCTCTCTGCCAGTCCTCCTCATACTCCGTCTTCTCTCCTTCCTTCCCTCCCAAGTTGAAGCATCTAGATCCAACCCTGTCCTCTTGTCACTTTTCCTTGTCTTAGTCTATACTGCCTTACTTCAAGTGTGTGAAAAGCCTCTGAGCCTGTGTTTTTAGTCTGTTTAAATACAAAATAGGCTCTACTGGATCTGGGGTAAAATATGCTTTGAAGAAAGAATCAGTGGAGGCCCATATTTACAGGACATTTATTGCTGCCACTTTGTGGGGAAAATGAGTCTTTTATGCTTTCAGTAATGATTCCCCAGGCCCTCTTTTCAAACCAGCATGCTCATAAATTGCTTGTTTTTACAGCAGGGCAAAAATGTTCTAAAGCATGCTCTTCCTCACTCACCAGGATCAGCTGGTAGAGAGGATGGATGGACAAACACCCAGGGAGAAGGACAGCATGCTGGCCAGGGCTGTGATGCCAGCAGGCTCAAAGGTCTCTCAGCCCACCCTGGACTTTCTTCCCAAGGTGGAGAGGTACTGTGTAACTGAGGGAGCCCATGCAGAGAACACATATTTCTCAGAAACACAGCTGGCTCTTTAAAGAAAAGAAAACCCAAACATTAAGCAGTGTGTGACTCTGTGGCACTTTGCTGGGGTTGAATGATGCTGGCCAGATGCAGTTTGAAGAGGGTCCCCTCAGGTAGGACATCTGGACTCAGTGTACCCTGTCTTTAAGTGTGTCAGAAATGACTCCTTCAAAATCTGGAGAATGTGCTCAGACAAAGCCAGCTATGAGGGGTGTAGCCCTCCCAGGATGTGCTTTGCAGATCTAGAGGACTTCCTGCTCCACGTCCAGCAGTTTGGCCTCTGTTCCACCTGGCTCAGGATCACTGTCGCAACTACCTCTACCATCTTACCTCATTTTAGTCATTGCCAACTCCCCAGAACATGATTCAAGGGCACCAACAAGAGAAAATAAATCCAGGATTGCTTTATAGTTGCAGGCAAGTTAATCTCTATTTATTTAAAAAAAGGGAGGGGACAGCATTCAAAAGGTTGTAATTCTTACTGAAGGGCAGTCTTGGGCTTTATATATAAAAATTATTTATACATTAATAAGTTTAATTTAATGATTATATAATGACTATGACTATTAATATAATTAATAGTAATGCTACGAAAGAGGACAGAGATGTTGCCTAAGAGTCAGTTCTTCTCAAATAAGAATGTGTACTTGAATCACTTAGTGATCTTGCTAAGAGGGAGATCAGTGGGTTTTACATTAAGCAGGTTTTGGTTTCAGTGGGTCTGGGATGAGAACAGAGATTTCTGACAAGCTCCCAGGAGTATCTGGTGCTACTGGTCTAGGGAGTCCTTTTTTTTTTTTTTTTTTTTTTACATATTTTTATTGATAAATCTTAACATACAAACATTCCATAATGGTGTACAATCAATGGCTCACAAAAGATTTAGAGTGGCTTCAATTTCACACTTCAATTAAGTGGCAAACAATTAATCATCACATAGTTGTGTATTCATCACCAGGATCATTTTTTCTGTGACTTTTTAAACATGGGCAGGCCCCGGGAATCGAACCTGGGTCTCCAGCATGACAGGCGAGAACTCTGCCGGATGAGCCATCATGGCCCTCCTGCCATGATCGTTTTTAAGAACATCTGCATCACTCCAGAAAAAGAAAAAGAAAACACTCATACATACCATATTCCTTACCCCTCCCTCTCATTGACCACTAGTATTTCCATCTATCCACTTTATTTTAACCTTTGTCTCCCCTATTATTTGTTTATTTTTAATCTATAGTTTTTACTCATCTCTCCATATAGGGAGCACATTTTGAGTAGTTAAGGTCCTAGGTAGAGAGAACAGGCTTTGGAGTTGGACAGACTCAAGTGCAAATAGCATTTCAGCTACTCATTACCCTCAGGACACTGGGTAAAATCTCTAACCTCTGAGCCTCAATTTCTTCATGTGAAAAGTTAAGTGAATAGTAGTAATACTTTTCCATCCTCTCTACCAGAGTTGACAGGAGTTTTGGTTGAAAATATATGTGAAGGAGCTCTGGAAACTCAAAAATGTAACACAAATGTCTGTTATTACTACTGACTCCTTTCAACAATCCTCACTATTTTGTTTACTGAGGTGCTCCAAGATTTTCCTTAACAACCAGAAGAAATGCCTTTTGTAATATAATCATCCACAGGATTCAGAGACAGAATAGGTGAGGAAGCCACTCCAAAAGATTTTTTTTGCATTGCTTTCTAAAGACCGGTGCTGAAACAGGTAGAGATAAATCACCTGTCCTATTTTAAGAGAATTCTAAAGGAAAGAGATCCTATCAGATTTCTTGGTAGGTTGTTTAATCTTATGTAGAAAGAAGCATTTCTTGTGTGAATCATGACTGCATCTATATGATCTTTATAAGTGGTTGATTCAATAAAATTATCAGTGATGCCTCGAATTTGGTAATGAATAAACAAAATGGCAGATAGAAGGGTTAAATTTTTTTTTCCTAATCTCTTTCAATACATGTTACTCAATTAAGCAGAAAAAGCATGGGCTTTAGGGTCACATACCCCAAGTTTAAATGTGGAGGTCATAGCTTGCTAATTGTGTTGACCTAAATAAAATGCTCAATCTCTCTGTCTCAATTTGCTCATCTGTAAAATGGGACTAAGAATTTCTACCTCATAATATTCTAGGGAAATGTTAGAGAAAGTAACTGCAAAGGCCTAACACCTAAAAAGACAGTGAGTGAGTGCCTGAAAACTGAGTCCTCAGAAAACTAAGTTTAAAGAAGTGATTTAGTCCAATCCCGCAGTTTATAAGTGGCAATGCCAGGACATAAGCTCCAGGGGCAGCTGAATCCAAGGCCCTTACCTTTATCCATGCAAATCCAGTTCATAACCTCCCCCTGAATATAACCCTACATATGAAGACTTGTAACTAATAACAAATGCCCTTATAATTTCTACCTCTTATTCATCTCTCTCTTTCCTTAAGCTTATTTAAGACTATAACACACATGCACATACACAACCACACAAACACACATAGATAAAAGTCACAGTCACTGATTCAGGTTAAAAAATATCTTGGCCTTTTTAGTTTCATTCCCAGCCCTGTCCTGTTCCTGGAGGTGGTAAATGACCACTTTCTACTACCTTCCTCAACTCCCAACTCTATAAATGCATTGGCAGGGAAGCACGAGTTTATTCAAGGAGCCACGTGAACAAATTAAACGATTGTAATTTTTATATCTCTAATACATTGAAGCTAAACCCAATACACAGGAACTAATTTGTGACAGGCTCTTCTCTAAAATAAGCCAAAGTTAGAGATAAATCTCTCATGGAACCCCAGAAAAAGGCACAGACATGAAATTGCTAGAGTGTGACGAATATTGAGTCTCAAAGGCACTTGGCTAAATTGGGTTCCAAAGGACAATATGTATGAAACCCCAAATATTCCATAAGTACTACTACCTAACCTCAGTCTCAGTGTACTTTCTGACACCTTCCATCAAGTTAAAGTCTAAAAAGTTGAATAAATATCACTTGCCTTTGGTTTATAATGATATTTTGAGCTCTCACAAAAAGGACTGAAATGGCACTTACCATAAAGCCTGGCATGTGGAAACTGTGAATTTAAAAATTGATAGCTATGTGTTTTTAGAGAATATCGTGGTTTTAAAACATGCCTGCAAATGCTGATACACCTCCCATCACACGATAGAGGCTATGACCCGCCCCTTGAAACTGGGTGCACCTTTGTGAGTTTCTTGAATAGAACGTGGCAAAAGTGATGCTGCATGATGCCTGAGGCAAGATTAGGAAGGGACAGGTAACTTCTGATGGCTTTTCCTGGGGTAAGCATGCTGTGATCCTCCAGCTGTCCCGAATGAAGTTCGGCTACCCTGAGGCTGCTGGGAAAGATGTCTGAGAAGCTCCAGTTTTTGAGCCTTCCCCACCCAGGTACCAGATGGGAAAAGCAGCATTGATTTAGAATGAGCACTGGATAGGGAGTCACAATAGCTGCTTTCTTGTCCTAGATCTGTCATTAATTAGCTGAGTGACTTTGGGCTAAGTGATTTTCCTATTTGGGCTCTAACTTCCCCACCTGAAAAATGATGGGATGGTTTAGATCACTTTGAGCTCTAATAGTATGCATTTCTAAACTTATTGGAGTGACTGACTGATATAAGATCCTTTTCCTGGGAGATTGTCACCAGAGGAGGATGAACTGGGAAAGTGGGAGCTTAAAGAGGAGGCTGAGGGAGCTGATAAACAACTTTATCCTCTTGACAGTTTGGCTATCCCCTTAGCCTCCTTGGACACTTCTGCTGGGCTTCCAGGGGACAGGGCAAGGAAGAGACTGAAAAGCAGGCACCCCTAAATCTGCTTAAATGTTGTGCCTTCATTTGGGCCAAGATAACAGTGGGAGGGAAAGGGACTTCCCCTGCCACTACTGCTTGTCTCTTTGTGGTGACAATATCCAGGTGAGAAGTTTTGTGGACCCAGGGAGAACACATATCCACCATCCACAGTCAAAAAAGACACCCATACATCACTTACCTCTGTAATCTCCACCTCCTTTCTTCATCTGACCCCACTCTGGAATAGATGTAGAAAATGCTGATCTGGGATTTAAGAACTGGGTCACTTGGAGTGAAGTCCTGATCCAACTATACTGCTACCACTTGTGTGAATGTAAGCATTCACTTCAACTGTCTGAATGCCTGTGTTTTATCTCTAAAATGAGGCAATATATCCAAGAATAGTTTATGGCAAAGGATTGTGGTGAAAATCAAGTGAAGCAGCAGGTATTAAAATGCTCTGAAAACTCTAAAGGGCCATATAATAAAACTAATGGGGACTAAGTAAACCCTTCCTATGTAATGAGAAACAGAAGTAAAATTTCTCATTTAATTATCTCAAGGATTAAATAAGGCCAGAGCACTGAAGTAACCTGCTAAAGGACCATACAGCTAGAAAGCTTATAAGCAAACCCATTTGTTGTACTGTAAAACATTTGTTTCAGAAATAACCACTTCAATTTTGAAAAATAAGAAGAAAGGGCTTCATTTCTACCGCCTGCTGTTTGTCCTCAGGTGAGGTTGGTTCATGATTGGGGCTTGCCCTGTACCGATGTTCTCAATTCTGGCTGAACATTTGAACTACCTGGGGAGCTTTAAAAAATACTGATACCTGGTTCCTCCCACAGAGATTCTAATTTAACTGGGTTAGAGTATGGCCTAAGCATCAGCCTTTTTAAAAGCTCTCTTAGGTGATTCCAATGTGCAAATACTGATGCCCACCAAAACGGGCAGAGCCCAACTGAGAATAAAGGTGCCACCATGCACAGATCTTGGTGCCGAATGCCCTCATCCCAAGTGAGAAGCAGGAGAAAAGGGTAGGGATGGGGGGAGGAAGCAATGGCTGAAAATCTGTGAAATCCAATATTCATGGCTGCATTCTGATGGCAGCTTTCCCAGCAGATACTTTACCAGTCATGTCCCAGCCATAAAACATAGAGCTCTCATTTCCTCAGCAGTCTTATATACTCTGAGTGCTTTTCAGCATTATTAACCCCCATGATCAAAATAGATAGGGAGGCTGAAAGCCAGGGAAAACCTCTCTACATCTTCTGAATTGCAAAACCACACAGTGAGAAAGAAGTCAGCCTGTATCCAAGCATTCTTGCTTGAGTCACAAAAACCTGGAGCCTGGACAAATTCACACTATGTAAATAATAGGTTCAGAAGAGACATAGATTTTGAGAAATAAAAGTGTCATAATTAGACTCGTGGCCATTAGTATAACGGCTTGCCTTGTTTGAACAGTGTTTCACATAAACGAGGCTGGTTCAGTTTCTCTTAGGCACATTTCTATTCTAAAAATAGGATATGGAGAGGGACCATCTATCACTTAGACCTGCCCAGCATCTAAACCCTCCACTTAGTTGGAGGACTCCTAAAATTGGTAGGAGAAAATGTTCCACAACTGCGGTGGAAGTCCAAGAAAGATATAGTACCTCTCCCTCCTCCCAGGAGGATGGGCTGTGGGCATGTGAGTTGCAGCTGCCAATCAGAGACTCCCATCCAGGCTACGGGTGTTTGAGGGAAGGGTGTGGAACTGGCCAGAGATTTTTTGTGGCAGAGAACAGGGTCCAGTAGCAGGGCAGCAAGTGTCTAGGGGAAACAGAGTATAGCAGCATGAGGGATGTCCAGAAACTTTGTTGCCAAGAGTGGTAGACCATGCCCAGCTGGCAAATGCAACTGTCCTCAACAGAATCTTCCCACAGTTATGCTTCACCTCTCTTGATGACTACCTGAACCTGTGGTCAAACATCCCTGGATTGTGTGAGCTACCCAATTACCCTCTAAGAAATTCCTCTATTCCTTAAATTAACCAGAGTAGATTTTAGTTGTTTCTAGCCAAAAACTCTATTAGCATAGGATAGCATAAGCAGACCTAGTCGGTGCTCATGTTTCCACACCCCGCAGATGTTTATAATATGGTATTGTCTCAGTATTGATGATTCTCTCGCTCCTAATTCCTCAAAAGCAAAATCTGACTATGTGCAGATTTACTTCTGTATCCTTTTCCACCTCTGGAGAATTTTGAATGCAGTACACGTGAGTGGTAAGTCACTTCAAGTTATGATTTAAGAAATAAGCTTTAATTTTCTAGTGTGAAGAATGGAAATAAAAATAATGTATAGCCACACTCAGAGATTATAAGAAGGGCTAAGTGGCAAGAAGCAAGCTGTTGAAGTACCAAAATTTAATATTCAGTTTTTGATTTACAGATAATCCTAAAGCCTATACCTGTCATAAGTGGTCCTTGCATATGGTACTCAAGTCCACTGCTTCCAAAATTATCTCTAAACATTTTTGTCTAACACTTTTTCTGTGGGTGGGGAGATAAAATGTTTTGATCCGAAAGATTTTTTTCTTGGTAGCTAAATTGAGGCTGGGATAGGGAAAGAAATCCAAACCTCATTCTTCAGCCTTCTGCTGTAGTATATAAGTGTGTCAAATTGCATTTCAGATTAGGAGTCAATGGGAAAAAAGTTATCACAGATCAGCCAAGGTGCTGATGTAAATGTCACCAAAGCAGCTGAATAGAGAAGATGGAGCATCACCTAAACCAGTAATTTTCAAGCTAAAGACCAACTACTTTATGTCCACAGCCCGTGGTGATCTCTCCCTCCTTGAATACTTCTTGTCTCTACTTGCCATCCGCATGTAACAAATGGCCCTTGATTTAAAAGGAAATGTGGTACAGCTGGAAGAATATGGAGTTTGGAATCAAATAGACTTATGTTTGAATACTGCCCCTATTATTAAATCACTAAGCCTCTCCAAGTCTCATATCTTCTTCTGTAAAATGTATAGAGAAAATTATACTGAATACCCAACACAGTGCTTGACACATTATTTGTGAAAATCAATAATACCATTCAGATAGGGTAACTGAAGAGGCTTGAGGAATATCAACATCCATTCATTTGTAGGACACATTTATTGTCTATTCATGTGTAAAGCTGTATATACACACAAAGAAAAACAAAACCCAGAATTTGACCTCAGGGGGGCAGTTGATGATTAAAGCATTGGCTAGAGTTCATAATAATCAGAAATACATCTGACACATGGTCCGCCTTCCCCTCACTGCCTCAGAAAACAACTCAAATCCCTCTCCTAAAAATTCAATATTGGGTGGTAACAGTAGAACATTGTGAATGTAATTAACTCCTCTGAATTATATATTGGAACGTGTTTAAAAGAGGGAATTTTAGGTTGCATACGGTTGCTAGAATAAAATTTTTAAAAGCCATAAGAACGAACAACTCAAACAGTGAATCTTTGTTACAGTTAATGAAACAGTATTACTATAATTATACTATTCGCTATAGTCCAAAGTTTGTTTACATTAAGGTTCAGTGTTTGTGTTGTACACTAATATAAAGTGTTAATAATAGGGAAAATGGTGGGATGGGGTTATAAGGGAACTCTGAATTATCCGCATGATATTTTGTAAACCTAAAACCTCTCTAATTAAAAAAAAATATTTAGTCCAACAATGGCTATTTTTCTAATTGTCCCACAAGAGTTAGCCAAATAATCCCCTTCTCTATAATACCTCACCCTGTGCACTAGTTCTGCCTCTGAGCCATGGTATGCTGGTAAATGTTTAGCTGCGTTTCTGGGAAAACAAAACAAAACGCCCCGGTCTGTAGTTTTGCCAACTTCTATAAGGTAAATATCCCACCATGGCTAATTTTAAGCTACCAACATGGCATCACTGACCACATCGTTAGAAAAGTGTGCACTGTCAGCTCTGGTGAGCTGATGTGTGATGCTCCAACACAGCACTGCGGCTCCACGTAAAACTGAACACACCTTCAACCCCACCCCGCTGTACTTGGCACACACACTGTCATAACCCTGCTCTACCCAATGCACTCATTTGGCTATATGGCCACTGCCCCCAATACACTGGGACCTGCTGGCACTAGGAACTTTAGCAATCATGTGTTATAGATAGCTCCAGCACTTGGTACACGATCCGGCCCAGAGTAGGTCCAGAGTGAATGCTCACAGAGTGAGAGAAGTCATAGGAAGTGTTCCATTCTCTGGTACTCCTGGTCTCCCTGGAGCTATGATGATCTGGGCTTTTAAAGTTCATGAGCTTTGTCCTCAGCTTCCCAACCCCCTCTTCAGCTTCTCAATGTCCTTAGCCTCTCTTCCCCTTTTCCATTAAGTATAGCCTGGAAAGGTTCTGATGGCAGCCATTTACACCTATCTTGTTCCTAGCAATGTGCCATGTCTTAGCTCTCTCTGACAATAAAACATTGTCCTTAATTAAAATAATTTCAGCTGGAGTAAAAATTTGAGGTCAGCCCCTCATTTTGTATTGTGTAAGAACAGTCTTGTAGAAATATCACTATTGAAAGTAACATTTCCATATTTGCAAATACTCTCAGGGACTAAAAAGCTTGTGATACTTGGAAATTCAGAGTATTTTAACCTAAATTAAGGCCAAAGGGTCATTTACTAAATTCTCCTATCCGTTCTAAAATGCACAAGTCCAAGAAGTCATCAATACAACTTTCTCCCTTTAGTAAGGACTTGGTATCTACAGACCGCATGAGGATTTTGAAGCTCTTGTTTTAGTCATCCTACCCTTGAAGAAAAAACTGTCTTCAATCATGTTTCATTTAATATGAGAGCTGAGCCCTGACAAATGATATAAAAATAAAATTAGATAAGTGTGCTGAGAGATCTTTAAAAGAACATTGTTAATAATAATAAAGATTACTAACATTCCAACTGCTTACATTCTAATGTGCCAGTCATTCAGCAAACTCCTTTATGTACATATGCTCCTTTGCAACCTTGTATAGAGCAAAGAAACCCTTGAAGATATAGATGATTGCTACTTAAATTTCTCTTTTGTAATGTTGAGATTTTTCATTTTGGACTTCCCTAAAGTAATGCTGTAAATTTCAGAACTCTGGTGCAGGCAGACCAATAACATGCAAGCCTTTGAGTATTTATGGAGGACTCATTTACACACTACACTCTTCAACCAGCAAGAGCCAGGCCAACCCCTATGAAGCATTAATTTAAGGCATGACATGAAATAATATCTACATGAATGGATTATATCATATTCAATCACATTTGTTTCACTATTTATTTAATTAAAAATGCAGCTATATTTATAATGGCAGCCTATGCCTTCCAAGATCCACAGCCTTATTTCCTCCTGCAAGCACTCACCGACAACGAACTTTAAGTACTTCTCTTCATAGCCAGATGTATCCAGTCTTCATTAGAGGTGCCTGAGCACACAGACATTCACCATAGCCTTATTGATAATTGCACCTGATTAACCACAAACTGCAGTGGAAGGAGGACTGAATGCTTTTCATTAATTAACATAGTCAAGGCAAGGCAAACAGCCTCCATGAGGGATAGCTTGTATAAAAATAATTGACTCATTAATCTCAAACATATGAACATGTTCGCATTAGCAAGGTCAATCGCTAGAAAGGATTCAGACCAGAGGAGCACATTCACGCAAGTATGGTTTTGTAGTTATTTCATTTGGACTAGTGTGGAATTCCTTAGAACAGTGAAGGTTTTCAGAAGGACACAGTCACAAAAAAGGAAAAAGTTTCATAATGACAATCTTTCACTTCACTTTTTCAATCTGCCAGCACATTTGGGGAAAGACACAGTCTAATTTTTTATTCCAGCACATAGTCAGCATCTGAACCAAGAAAAAGCAATCCCATGGGCACATGTTTCCTCATGCCCCAATAATGTGGATATAACCATCAAGCTGACCTCAACAAAAGCAGAAGTACACAGGTTAGGGAGCAATAAGCTCTACAGACATTGCAACCTGGGAAGTGTCACTAGTTGGAAAGGGGATTGGGTAAGGAAGCATTTAAGACGGGAAAGCAGTCATTTAAAATAACCAAAAGGAAGTACTTGCTCACACAGCAGGTGGTAAACATGTGGTACTTGTTACCCCTAAATAGTTGAATGAACCAAGAAACGTTAATAGGTTCAAGAAGGCGTTTCAAAAAAAAATTGCGGATGCCTAATCTCTTACCAATGGCTGAAGAGATGTTAGATATATTTCTAACTTTTGATGTTACAGAAACAGCTGCTGTCTCCTTTACAAAACTTCCCTGGCTCAGGAGTGTTAAAATGAGATGTTTGTGAAAAAGTTAGAATGGCCACAGCCCAAACACCTCTAAAAAGAGGGACAAGATTAAAGGTGATGGTGAAGTTATACAGAGAAGATAAGATTTAACAAATGAATATGATTGCTGAATCATTCCATTGGTATCTCTTTTAATCTCTAGTATCTTAGAGCAGCTAGAAGTAAAAACCTAAAATTGTGAAATTGTAACCCAAGTCAAACTCTGAAATATGTTCCACAATTAATTGTGGTGCTGTGCTTTGAAATTTATTGCTTTTTTTTAGCATATATGTTATATTTTACAAAAAAGAAAGAAAAAAGTTGATTGTGGTGATAAAAAAAATATTTAAGCCTTCTAACCTCCTATACTCTGGAACACCTAAAAGGAAAAATCTGAGAGTATCATGGTAGCCCACAAAAAACTCTGGGATCTGTCCTGTAACTACTTGTTGAAGAGTGCTTTGAAAACTATTGCTTTTTTATTTCTTTGCTTTGTATATATGTTATACTATACAATAAAAAAGTTAAAAAGAAATGAAATGTTCGGTGGGGTGGATATTGCATCGACCCAATGTGGCATATCTTTTGCTCTTTTGTTATAAAATGTAGCTTCTCAGGAGCCCATCTACAAAGGCATCAGAGAATCTCAGCTCTTGTATGTTCTGAATTCTTAAAAGTGTCATTGGAGAATGGTCTCTAACTCTCTGAGGTGGCTAAGAGCTATGTAGCCCAGAAAAATGTGTTCTTAAACTTAATCCATTATGTGGGTGTCAACCCATTGTAAATAGGACCTCTCAATGAGGTCGCTTCAGTTAAAGTGTGGCCTAGTATTATTTTTTTAATAATCCAGATAATGTTGAATTGTATGAGGTAGTATTTTTTTAATAATCCAAATGCTGCATTCTTCATGAGCAAATTCTAGGAGTGTCACATCCAAAAGCAACAAAAATCAATTCTAAAAACTTAAACAAATATGACACAACTAACATCTAAAGGATTCTCTTCCTTTCCATGGCCCCACAATCTACTCATTATCACAGTTGTTATAAATATGTTCTCTGGGTTCCTACGAAGCTTCAGCCTGCCTTTCCCTCTCCAAACTTTCCTCTCTTGCTTTATTTGTGAAACCAGTTGAGTTTCTTTTCACATCACAAATTATACCCATTAGCATATCAAAGTCCAGGAGTTGAACAAACACACACATGAAAGTATCATACCTATGAGTATTTTTATATTCTTTTGTCCCCCTCACAATTATTCCCAGCCTTAGAAAGCAATGCATATGTTATATTATACATTTCCACTATTTTATGTGAGAGGTGTGCCATTCTAGGGATAAGTTTAGAAAACAAGTATCTAACAAGTATCTCAAATCAACGAATAGTCTCTTGAGTACATATTGCTCTATGGACACTGTGCTGATGGCCAGGGTCAGGGAAACTGATGTTGCCTTATAAAGACTACAGTTCCTGGGGACCACCCAAGTAGACATCTTCGCTCCCACTATCACATTTGTGTCCCCACAATGGCAAGCTCAGGTGAAGTTGCTTACCCTGAAAGTATATGACATTCCTCTCATCATAGTATAGTAAGTATTCTAATTCAGCAGTTTTAGAATAAAAGAATCAATGCTTGAGTCTTAGTTCCACCATTAAAAAGCTACCTGACCTTGCACGGGTTAATTATCCTCTCTGAGCTACTAGTTCCTGATCTTTAAATGGATATTAAAAACAGGCATACCTCCCATTGAGATTAATGATATAATGTACATAAAACACTTAAGTACTGGGCCTGACAAAGTAAGTACACAATACATAACAAACGTGATTCTCACAGATCCCTCTAGGGTTCCATGTAGATCGATAGTGTGTCACAGAAACTGGGAGTATGTTTGGTGGCATGAAAACTCCAGCTGCTATAACTTGCACAATGTATCCCCAATGATGTGGGAGATGATTCTTCAGGGAATGGCCAAATAGTCAACTCATTTTTCCAGTGTTCCACCTCAGCTGGCTGTTCAAGATGCTAGAAAACTGCTTCTGCTCCAGAGGAGAACATCGCCTGGATCTTCCCCTGGAGTCGCTGTGGCAGGTGGCATTTGTCTTGTCTTCCACAAACTGTTGTTCTCATCAAGGATCATTGCTTGTCTAAGCCACATATTAATTTCTAATATTCTGGCATGGTCTCCTTCCAGTTTTTATAGGCTCCCATGTAAGCAGATCACTCTGGGCCTATTAAATACTGTAACTGCTTCACAGCCAAATAGTCACTTTGTAAACATGCTGTGAAAGGGGACATTTTCAATGAGCTGCATTAGAGGTCAGTGCTCTGAAGAGAAGCTCATTACTTTGTGAGTTCATGACTCACCCACTCACATTTCCCAAATTTGTGGGAGGGTAGAAGGATGTCACAACAAATATACACCATGGAATTCTCTCACCCAACCCACACAACCTTGAGGTCTTTCAGAAACCAAGCTTTCACCTTCGTGATCTGAATCACTCAGGAATTATTTACTTTACTTCTAAGGAAGAAAGCAATTATTTCTATTGTAGCTTGTGTGGTAAAACAATCCACAAAACCAAAGAAAGCCCCATACTTATTGTAGGAGCAATGAGGTAGCATATAAGGAAACAGCAGAGGTAAATGGGATTCATCTCAGCATCTTACAGGCATTAATAATGATTTATCCCAGGCTTGTGGAAAAGAAAAAATGTCCCAGATGAACTGAGATCAAAAGTGGTACATTTAACAGGATCTTGAGGATCCAGAAGGCCAGCTTGTTAAAAACCTTACAGAATCCATAGTATGATTCTTTAAACCTTGTGACTACATGAGGAATAAAGCCTATCCAGGGAGGGAGCACGCAGTGGAAACTGTTTCCAAGACAAAACTAGGAAGCCCTCAAGACATTTGAGGAATCAATATTACAACAGCGACTAACCCATCATGACCTCTCTGCCTTACTTCTAACCTCGCTGCAAGCTTCACAATCATCTAGAAGGAAGCAGGAGACCTACTTGAAAGATAGAAAGGGTGGATGCAGAGCACCAGACATCATGGGGAAAGCCTTGTTATCTAAATTCCATGAAAAGCATTTCCATTTTCAGAAGATGGATTAAGAAGAGCTTTTGAGAGTTCTGCCAAGATGACAATGATAACAGTTTAAATTATATTATTTAACTGAACACCTTCTCCTAGAATATCAGAAATAGCTATAGCTGATCCCTTAATCCAGAATTAGCACCAACATTAGGGTGAAACTGAAGACTAGGATACAAGAGGTTTAAGTTGTTAAATTTTCCTAAACATTTCGTGAGCCCATACTGTAAGATATTATACTAGCTAGTTGGGGACAGAAGAATACAAAGAGAGGCATTGAAACTTGTCTCAAAAGAGTTCAAGGGAAAGGGAGCAGTGTATTAGTCAGGGTTCTCTAGGGAAACAGGGCCAACAGGAGATATCTATAAATAGTATGAAATTTTATAAAAGTGTCACATACAACCGTGGAGATACACGAGTCCAAATTCGGTAGGGCAGACTGCAAACTGACACCCAAATGAAGGTCTTCCATGAATTCCCTAGTTGAGGCTGGTTGGCTGAAGTAGAGATCAAAGTTCACTCTCCTGATTGCTGAAGCTATCAGCTCTCTCCTAAAAGCCTTCAACTGAGGACATTAAATGTCTCTCATATGGAAGACACTCCCCATACTCCTCGAAGCTGAATGCAGATATAATCAGCCACAGATGCAATCAAAATACTGATGTTTAAAGTCCATGAAATGTCCTCACAGCAATGGATAGGTCAGTGCTTGCTTGACCGGACAACTGGGCACCAACACCTGGCCAGGTTGACCCATGAACCCAACCATCATAAGCATTAATTAGGGAGCGAGAGATTAAGAACTACATAGCAGACTTGATAACAGATGTCTTAACAGAGATATATATAATAGTATCTTGGAATACTAATGACAAACATTATAGAGCGAGAAAATTCAAATTGGATTTCAAAGGAGGACTTGGAAGAAAAGAAAAATGGCAGAGGTGATTCTGTAGTGTCTACATCAGGTGCCTGGGAAGATAGTGATGTTACTGATCAGAATAAAGCAACAGGGGAGCAAGTTTGGGAGGAAAAAAAGTTGAATTTGAGATAAATATGAGTTCTGTCATTTCACAATAATTTTAACAGCAACAACTATACCTGCTCACATATATATATATATATATAGTATGTATATGTATATATAACTACATAATATACATATGTGTATATTTATATAACATATACACACATATTGTACGTATATGTACTTTTTTTACATAACATACATATATGCATGTATATACATATGCATATACACACATATGCCAAATTCAAACCCATAACTAGTCAAGAACCCTCTTTATCAACCTCCCTGTGAAAGCATAACTGCAGGAAATGGAATAGCACCTATAAAGTCTATAGAATCCTAAATGCAAAATTAAGAATGTGAAATACAGCCATTAGGAAAATAGATAATATAAATATATTCCTCTCTTTCATTCAGACACATAAAGTCAACCCCCCACCCCCTGATTAAAAACAAATGGCAAGTGGATTTAGAACAAGAACTTTTAGGACCCTTATCAGAAGATCTGAAACAGAAGGGAAAAATAGGTCACCCTGCTGCTTCCAGCATTCCCCCAAAGAACCCTGTGCCTTCAGACAGCAAGTATGTCTGCTTCTATTTCTGACTTTTCCTTTAGGAGGCCCCTCAGGGCTTGGCTGCCTGGATCCAAAAGAACACAATCCAGGGCTCTCTGGCAACTTGCTCCAGTTTCTATATTAGACTCAGCATTTGTGTATTGATATTCTTTCTCCCAGATCCATTTTCTATCATTAAGAGGCCTGATACAGGCAGCCAGAAAAATCTGCCAGCCTGATTACCTTTTCCTGCCAAGGCTCATCCCTAGATATTCAAATTGAAAAAAAAAAAAAAACAATGGGAATGATTATAAAATTTTAAATGCATTATATACCCACATAAGGAAAAAGGCATTAACCTTTCCTGTCATACTCACCTGTCTTCAGTTTGAGAAGGCATTCTTAGAGTTCAGGGGTTTATAATAAAACCAAACAGGTGTTCTGTCCAGCAGAAACTGGACATTCTACCTTAACAAAATAGAAGACCCCTTGTCTGAAGAGGGATCATTATGTAGGGAACACTTGATCTCATATATTGATCTGCATTAAAGCTTGGTTTAAGTCTGATTTGATACCACCCAGTTGTCCAATGGCATGCAGGGAGGGGTGGGGGGAGTAGGGGAACCCTTAAGCCCAGCTCAGAGCAGTTAGGCTAGACAGGCAAAGAGAAAGAATGATAACAAATAGCTGATCTGGCAGACTGTGTGGTGTAAGGAGAGGGAACCCTGAGCAGGAGAAAAGGGGAAGCCCTGAAGGCAAGACCCAAAAGCTCACCCTCCAATAAACTGTCCAGGAAAAATTCCACAGATGGAATCAGGAGTGGCTTTCAAGGGGCCCAGCAACCGATTTCAAGTTTAAGCACTCACTGAACAAACATTGATGGCAAAAGGCTTCAGGACCAGTGAGCCAAAAGACAGTATCTCTTCTTTTCCCTGTCCTTCTCCCTCCCTCCACCTATTTCTCTCTCTTTCTGTCTTTCCTTCTTTCCCTGCTATCACATACCACAAAATTTGAGGGTTAGCTTCTCTGATGCTTAGGTTCTGGTGTCAGCTTGACCAGGTGATGTGCCCAGTTGTCCGGTCAGGCAAGCACTGGCCTGACCATTGCTGCAAGGATATTTCATGGCTGACTGATCAACCAGGAGACTGGTTTATTAAATCATCAATCAGTTGACTACAGCTGTGGTTGATTACACCTGAGATCAGCTAAGGGTGTACCTCTCATAAATAAGATAATACAATCAGTAAAGACTCTTAAGGGCTAAGAGAGACTCTTTCACTGCTTCTTCAGTCAGCCAGCCTCTCCTGTGGCGTTAGTTCAGATCCCTCTTCAGAGCTTGGATTTTGGACTCTTCCATTCCCATGGTTGCATGAGACATCTTGAAAAAGCTCATATTTACACATATCTCCTATAAATAAGATTTCTGTTTCTCTTGAAAACCCTGATTAATACAGCTTCTAAGGAAAAAGCTAATCTGGTTGGCATGTACATTGGCGGTATTAAAACAGGGATAAAGCAGATAAGAGATGTGGGGTGAAAAGAGAATGTGGGGAGGAGAGATCACTGTAGCAGAAACTCTAGGCTAAGTAATTTATCACAACTAACCTATAATCTAGCTTTGAACTACTCTACATACAAAATGACTCATGTACCATTCATTAACTAATGAAAATAAAGCATAACCTACATCAAGGGAAACAAAAATTTAATTTTGTGGTAAAATGTAAATGTGGAGATTTATTATTTCAAAATGAAACTGGTAGTTATTGAACATAACTGCACACTGAACAGCTCATTTTATCTTCATGGTAAGCTTATAATGCAATCATTATCACCCTCATGTTGCAGATGAAGAGACAGGCTCTGAAAGGTACAACAAGTTGACATTAAGCAACTTAATGGACGGTTTATTCAATGACAACACATGCTATAAAATTGTTCTTCATTTGTCCAAAAGCCTGACAGAAGCAAAGTCACTAACAGTACCAAGTTCTTCAAGACATAACTGATGTAACCAATAAGCAGAACCTTTTCCACTTAGGCCAAAAAAAAAAAAAAAAGAATTAAGCTGGCATCAGGGGCTCTTGGGGCAGACACAACACATTACAGAATCAACTTGAGAGCAGTACTTCACTCTATGTTTCCTTCATATGAAGCCTCTTGTGATCCTCATAACAATCCTGGGAGATATAATGTTATGGCTGACATTCCCATTTTGTGAAACAGAGAACCGAGGCCATGAGAGAAGAAACAGCCCCCATATTGTCATAATTATGACAAATCCTGCATCTCCGGGTGCTGAAGCCTGCACTCTTGGCCCTCCAGACCACTTCCACTCCTAGTAAACAAAATTCTCTCAGAGGATGGAGGACACAACATGTATATATTGTGCAGAAAATCCAATTTAAATTATGTGTATGAAGAGCTATATACCTCCCTGATAATAATTTACCTTCTATTCTTCCATATATTCTGAGCAATGATTTATGGGCCTCAGAAAGCTGACTTACACAACTGAGCAACTAAAGATCCTACAATTAAATGTACACTGGGCCACGCTTCCTGTTTTTCTACTATTGTCTGGTTCTGATTTTCTATATCCTGTTACAAAACTGAAACGCGTTCAAAAATAGGTAACTCTCTTTGTAGGCTCCACCTAGCTCTGCATTCCCAACTACCTTCCAAAGCCAGAGAAATAATTGTTCCATTTATAATATAAATGTTTATATAGATTTTAAATTTATATGAAATTTATATAGATTATAAATGTTATATATTATTGCTATGAAGTCTCAGGGTGCCTGGCACTCCATCTGACAGCTGCTTCCACCCCTCTGCAAGGGAAAATTTAGGATGGATCCTAGAGAGTTTACAGACTTGACTTCCTGCTCTAGCCTTGTAGATTGTGCTCCCGGATATAAGATTTAGCAACAGCAGAAATTCCAGAGTTCTGAAAAATATACTGTCAGCTGTGGTGACAGAAAACAGATGCTTGGAGCTCAGTTTCTCCTGGTGTCTGCTGGAAGATTTAAAGATTTTAACAAGGGATGGGAAAAGGGAGTAGGAGTAGGAGAAGTAGAGCTAAAGGCCATGAAATCTAGGTTTGGAAACAACAGTTAAAGAAGCTTGATAATATTATATTACTTTGTCCCTGCTAAAAAGAAGTAAAACTTAAAAGTCTAAGGAAAAGGATATACAGAAGAATATTCTTCATCAGCAGCAGGCAAACTGCATCATTGGCCTGGTAACTGATTTGAAATTGAGGAAACTGAATTTTTACTGTTAGTAGTGCTTTAAACAAGCATTTGCTTTTAAAACAAATTCACCTAGTCTTATCCACATAAGGGTATTATAACAGTTACCATGACAATGATAATTCAAGCATGATCGATTCCTGCCTCCACTTGCTAATCCAGGATTTTAGTCCCATGAAGTAATCCCCCATTATCTCATATATTTCCAAGTCCCCAGGGAATGTCTTACCTGCGCTCACAAAAAATCCACTCATTCAAGTACACCCTACCACCACCCTAGAGTCCTCAAGGGACCTACCCTTGATCTAAAATGACTGGGAAGAAAGACAGCATTCACTCTTCTGCTATATGGGACCCACTTGGAGGAACCTTCTGCTTCCTCACTTCTTTGGTTTCTGCCCTGCTGCTTTCTGGAAGTTTTAATGGAATAGCCCTGTCGTCTTTTCCCCATATGCCTTTAACTCCATAAAACCAAGAGCAAATTCCTAAGATTGGGCCAGAAAGAGGTAAGATTAAGTGGCAGACATCACATTATATCCAGAAAGCCCCTGCCCTCTGAAAACCAAGGTTTGTTTATAATAAATGCAAATTCATCATGCCAGAACCCTTTTCCCAAGAGGTTCCTCAATACCTTGCAAAAATAGACTTCTACCAACCCTACCTCAAATCACCATTCATTCATTCATTCAACAAATGCTTACCAGGTGCCAACTTTGCACCAAAAATAACTGAATCTCAACTTTTTAAGACCCCATACAAATAAAAGGCATATTTGCTCCTTCCAAAATAAAAGAGCCTGTCAGTAGCCACTGGTCATCACAACAATGTATTTTCAACTAGATCACCAACTGAATGCATATAATACTAATCATTCTGCATTCAAACATCCCTTTTCTAAAGAACTATTTGGAAGCCCATAGGCATAGCTGTACTTAGAAAGTTACTATAGGTTGTTGGGAAATTAAAACAATCTTGCCAGCAAAAGATTCCTCCATACCAATATAAAAGAGAAAGTAGGCATTATTATTAAAGAATGGACATTATCAGATTTACATGCATAAATGATGGCACCAAAGTGACAACAAAGCCTCATTTCATGCAAATTTAAACACTAAAGTAGAAAAAATAACAATTAAAACTTCTTTTATTTTCTTGAGCGATATATGGAAGCACATTGTAACTGTCTCCCACATGTGATGAGGGAGTTAATTTCAGAGGAATGTATTTACAGTTCCAAGGGTCAAAAGGTCTGTGATCTTGCATTGTAAAATTAAAAACTGGGCTTCTCATTGAGCCTATTATGTTTCCAAGGAGACACATTAAGGAAGGGAGTGTAAGGAAATAGTTAACTCCCTCACCAAAGAAAATGTCATAATTTTACCCTTACAAGGCTTTGAGGGCCCAGAATTTAAAAGGACAGATATTAATGAGCTGGAAATCACTGGATTTAGATGGGCATTACTATGGTTCTCTGCAGGGTATTTTACAAGGGTTATCTGTAGGCATACTCAGAGAGTTGAATTCTTCAGAAAAGAGCCAGGCACCTCTCAAGATGACAGAGTGAGACGCTTCACAGGGCCCTCACCCCACAGAATTTTTGAACAACCAGCAAGAACTGGCAGAAACATCTTTCTCAAAGCTCCAGAAAACAGTTAAAGGACTGCAGCAACAGGACAAGTGACGAATCGAGACAAAGGCTACTTTTGGATCTTGTAGAGCCCTGGATGGCCCCTCCCCACCTCCTCACCAGCTTGTCACAGAGTGGGCCTGCATTCCCAGTGCAGATCCCTGCCTCAGTTCCAGAGGAAACAAAGTAATCCTCATGTACAAACTGGGAGCATGTATGTCTGGCCCAATCTTTCTTCTGGTGGCCTGAGGGACTCACTGCCCCAGAACTTGCCCTGCATGTAGAAAGCAGCTTACAAAGCTCTCCTATAATGCACTATGGGAAAGTAGTCAAGATGGGCTGCCTGGGGAAAGAGACTTCTGGTTGTAGGACAAATAGAATACTACAGTGACAGGATCTAAGAGAAAACTATTTCCTAGAGAAGAGGGAACAACCCTATATAAGTAAATGGGAATTCCTAGGATCAAATGTGCATGCTCAGTAAATAGGTAGGAACAGAATGAACCAGGGAAGCCCCTATGCCTGGAGCTATTTTCTGAACTCTTTGTATGGCTAAGCTCTGAAAGAGAGCTCTTGCACACATCAGCCTACAAAGACTGGGAAAGAGGTTTTCCTTTTGCATTTTTTAAAATTGTTATCCTCTGACATCCAAGGAAAGCTCTATTATAAAAGTAGCTGGATAGAAGCTTAAGGAACAGATGCCTCAGACCTAAATTCCAGATATAACACATTAAAATATGAGAATGACCAGGTTACAGCAAAGCATTACAAAAATACAGAAAAACATGAAATGATGGCCTAGGCAAAGGAGAAGATTAAGGCATTAGAAACCATCAGTAAGGAGGACCAGACCTGGAACATATCAAAGACTTAGAAATAACTGGCCCTAAATATGCTCAAAGAGCTAAAAGAAAAAACAGACAAAGGAATTACAGTAAATCAGGAAAGTGATAGATGAAAACAAAGAAAATATTGAGAGATAGATGGAAATTTAAAAAAAAAACAAACATTAACAGAATTGAAAATTCCCTAGAGGGATTCAACAGCAGATCTGAGCTGGTAGAAGAAAGAATCAGTGAACTTGAAAATAAAGCAATCTAGCCTGAGGAGCAGAAAGAAAGAAGAATGATGAAAAGTAATCAGAGCCTGAGGAACGTTTGGGACCCCAAAAGGCATACCAGTATACACTTGTGAGTATTCCAGAAGGTGACAAGAGAAAGGAGCAAAGAAAATATTCAAAGAAATGATGGCTGGAAACTTCCCAAATTGAATGAAATACATAAATATACACCTCCAAGATACTCAGTGAACTCCAAACAGTATAAAACCAAATAGACCCACATTGCACCATGTGATAATCAAACTGTCAAATGCCAAACATAAAGACAAAATTCTGAAAGCCACAAGAGGGAAGCAATGTGTCACACACAGGGGAACTTCAGTAAGATTACATGTCAATTTCTCATCAGAAACCATGGAGGCAAGAAGGCAGTGGGAAGATATATTTAAAGTGCCGAAAGCAAAAAATTGCCAACCAAGAATTCTGGTAAAATCATCTTTTAAAAATGAGGAAGTGATTAAAACATTTCCAGATAAAGAAAAGCTGAGGGATTTTGTCACTACTAGACTGGTGCTACAAGAAATGCTAAAGAGAGTTCTGCAAGTTGAAAGGAAAGGACAGTAGAAAAGTAACTGATGCCACATGAAGAAATAAACATCTCCACTAAAGACAATGACGTGGGCAAATACAAATTCCACTACTATTGTATTTTTGGTTTGTGATTCCAACATTTACATCCTACAGGGTCTAAAAGGCAAATGAATAAAATGTAACAATAAATCAGTGGTTTAGGACGCATGTATAGTCATGTGATTTGTGACAAGAACTACATAAAGCTAGGGAGACAAAAGGGTATAGGAAAGAGTTTTAGTATACTGAGGTTAAGCTGGCATCAAAGCAAATGAGACTTACAGATTTAGGATGTTAAATTTAATCCCCATGGGAATAGTAAAGAAAATATGAGAGAATATAGAAACTCACACAGACAGAACAGGCAGGGTTAATGTGAGTTAAAGGGACAGGGGTGAAAGGACTGTTATATTAATGGATAGTAGTAAGAGTTCTGCAATACCGTGAATGTGATTAATGGCATTTAATGGCATGCTTGGGAGGGCTGGATTGAGAAGAGAATGTTGCATATGTTTCCACAATAAAAGAAAAATAGAAAAAAAGATAAACCAAAGAGATCATGACAATCAAATGCAATGCATGAAACTGGCTAGGATCTAAGAATGGAGGAAAAAAGACTCAAATGGACATGTTGAAACATAAGAAAAAATTGGAACATAGAATGTAAGCTTTATATCAACATTAAATTTCTTGAACTTGATAACTGCACTTAAAGTGATTATATAAGTGAATATACTTATTTGTAGGAAATGTACATGGAAATATTTTATGTTCATGGAAATATTATGTGTATAAACCTGCACCCAAATGTAAAGAAGATGACAAATAGATAGGAAGGCAGGCTGGCCAGCCATTAGAAAATGATATGACAAAATTGGCAAAAAGTTAAAACTGGTAAGTCAGGGTATCTGCAAGTAAAGGGGTTGTTAGATTGATCTGGATGGTATTTATATTGCTTTTGCTACTGTCCTGTAAGTTTGAAATTATTTTAAAGGTTAAAAATTAGAAACAAAAAAAGAACAGAATATCCAAAGAGGGACAGGGCAAGATGGCAGCATAGGGAGGTACGGAATTTAGTTAGCCCTCTAGAACAACTAATAAATAGTCAGGAACTGACTGAAACAACTATCTGGGGGATATCTGTGATCAGATACACACCATACACCAGTCTGGAATGGGTGGAAGGGCAGAGATCACAGTGCAGAATGGTAAGTAAACCCTTTAAAGCGCAGAGGCTGGCAACCCTCACACACTGGCAAGCTCAGGTGGAGACACTCATTGGAAAAAGAAGCAGTCTCTACTAGGAACAGCTCCAATTGCAGTTTTAATATTTGGACAGCTGAATGCAAGCTCCAGGCCCAGATAAGTCCAGAGCAAGCAGGAAAAGAACCATGAGGTCTTGCCCAGCAGAGAGGAGGTAGGGCTGACAGGAAAAAAAAACTAGAGGCTTTTAGAGTCATCTGAGCTCCGAATACTGGGAAAGGGCTGTGACCAAGAAAAGGGATACATAGAACCAGGAAGAAACTCTGGCTCTTGACTGGCAAATCTTGGGTGGGGACTGGCTCTGAAAATTGATTTTTTTTTTTTTTTTAACTATTCTAAGTAGTTCATTAGAGAACGCCTCAGGCATTTTCAATTGTCAGCCCTAACCCAGGCAAGGATAGAGTAAAGATATGTCTGAGAGACAAAGTAACTAGTCAAGTGAAGGAGATAATACCCTAAAGGGCATATCTTCCCCAAGAAAAGGAGGGACAGGCCAAGCTCAAGTGGCAGCCCTCATTCAGAGAATTAAGAACCCAGGGACTGGAAAACAGAAAAAGCTTAAGTTTGCCTTCTACCTCAGCCTCTCTCTCAACCACAGCACTGATAGGGACAGAGTCAGCTTTATACCCATGTGGGCTGCAGGCTGACATATGCCATATGCTAGGTTGGATAGGAAAATCAGAGTCTAGAGGCTACATAGGAAAGTCTGACAACATGCAGGGTCTCATCCTCAGGGAAACTTGATGCTGATTACACTCTCCTCTTGAGACTTGGGCTTGTCTGGTCTGGAAAATCTGATTGGGGTTGAACATATCTGGGTTAGCCCTGCTTAAAAAAAAAGTTCCATATAGACAGGGCAAGAACCAGAAAAACAAAAGCTGAAAAATTATGATCAGTTAAGCAGAAGTAATGCAAGAGGTCTAGAATAAGTTGAAATGAATGCAAGAGAACAAAGCCAACCAACAAGAAAACCCCAGGTAAAGGAATGAAAATGACCTCCAGAATAAACTAAACAACTAAATCAGATGTCTAGACACTAGCAAAAGTCGTACTAGGAAAAGTAAAGATATGGCCCAATCAAAGGAACAAACCAAAACATCAAAGGAGATACAGGAGTTGAAACAACTGATTAAAGAGGCTCAAACAAACATGCAAAATCAAATCAACAAGTTGAGGGAAGATATGGCAAAAGAGATGAAAGACATAAAAAAGGCACTGGACGAATGTAAAGAATATCTTTAAACTTGAAAAAATAAGTGGAAGAACTTATTGGAATGAAAGCCACAACAGAAGAGACAAAAATCACACTGGAGACTTAACAACAGCAGATCTAAAGAGGCAGAAGGAAGGATTAATGAACTGAAGGGCAGGGCATCTGAAATCCTACACACAAGAAAACAGGTAAGGGAAAAAATGGAAAAATATGAGCAGGATCTAAGAAATTGAGTGGCAACATGAACTGCACAAATATATGTATTATGGGTTTCCAGAGGGAGAAGAGAAGGGAAAAGGGAAAGAAGGAATAGTGGAGGAAATAATCACCAAAAATTTCCCATCTCTTATGAAAGACAGAAAATTACAAACCCAAAAAGTGTAGTGTTCTCCAAATAGAATAGATATGAATAGACCAACTCTAAGATCCTTACTGATCAGATTGTCAAATGTCAAAGACAAAGAGAGAATTCTGAAAGTAGCAAGAGAAAAGTGATCCATCACATGCAGGGAAGTTTGATAAGACTATGTGTGGATTTCTCAGCAGAAACCATGGAGGCAAGAAGGCCTTCATAGATATGATATATATATCATATATATAAGATATATATAAGATACTGAAAGAAAAAATTGCCAAACAAGAATTCTATATCCAGCAAAACTGTCCTTCTAAAATATTTTCAGACAGACATTAAAAGAGTTTTTGAACAAGAAACCTGATGTACAAGGAATACTGAAGGAAGCACTACAGGGTTTACTTTTTTTACTTTAGGAAAAGAAAAGAGAGAAAGGTTTTCAGAGGATTGTAGACATGTAGACTATCAGTTAGGATACAAAATAAAGTCATGACACATGCAACAATGTGGATGCACCTTGAGGACATTATGTTGAGTGAAATTAGCCAGAAACAAAAATATAAATATGAACTAACATTAATGAATGAACTTTGGGAGTTAAAGCTGGGTACACAGTTTATCAGGAGCTAGAAAGAGGGTAGTGATTGGGCATTTGATGCTGATGAAGTACAGAATGATCAACAGGATTGATTATAAAAATCCGGAAATGGATAGCATGATACCATCCAATGGTAGCACAATAGTTTAAGTACACTGAACAAAGGAGAGTACACATATGGTGGAAAGAGGAAGGCTAGGGGCATGTATGAAACCAGAAGGAAAGATAGAAGATAAAGACAGTTACTGTATAACTTAGCAAAACTTAGAGTGGACAATGATGGTGACTAAATGTACAAATATAAGAATGTTTTTACATGAGGTAGAACAAATGAATGTTAGCACTGGAAGGTGTTGAAAATGGGATGTGTATGGAAAAAATACAATCAGTGCAAACTAGGGTCTATAGTTAACAGTAACATTGTAACATGTTTCCATTAAATGTAACAAAGAGAATATATCAAAGCTAAATATCAATAAAAAAGGGATATAAGGGAGGGGTATGGGATTCTTGGTGGTGGTGGTGTTTCTCCTCTTTATTTATTATTCTTCATTTTTACCTCTTCTTTCCTTTCAGAAGAAATGGACATATCCTCATATAGTTTATGGTACAGAATACATAATTATGTGATTTTACCAGAATCATTGACTGTTTATTTAGGACGGATTGTTTGGTGTGTGAATAAAACTGTTTAAAAGATAAACAGAAAGGTACAAGTACTGGTGACAATGTGGCAATAGAGGTGTACCTATTCACTGTTGGTAAAAAGAATGGTGTAGACCCTCTGGAGAGCAGTGTGGTAGTTCTATAGGAGGTTAAGTATAGTGTTGCCATATGATCCTGCAACCCCATTATTAGTTATATACTTGGAAAAAATGAAAGCAGAGACATGAATGAACACTTGCACACTGGTTTTAAGTGCAGCAGTAGTCATGATTTGAGTGAATGGAGATGGCCTAAGGATGCATCAACTGATTAATGGGAGGACAAACTGTGGTGGACACACACAATGGAATACTGAGTAGTTGCAAGAAGGAATGAAGTTGTGAGGCATGAAACTAGGTAAATGAAACGTGAGGTCGGTATGTTGAGTGAAATAAGCCAGAAATGAAAAGACAAGTATTATAGCACCTCATTAATATGGACTAACTGTAATGTGCAAACTCTGAGAACTGAATTCAAGAGCACAGATAACCAAGGGAAGGCTTATTGTAAAGTTTTCTGGATTGTAAGCTCCTACAGCAGGCACATTTATTCCTGAGTTGTAATGATTATTTCTAAATGCTGAATGTGAAGCTCTTTGTGCATTATCTGTTCACTCCCTGGAACATCAGGTACCTGTGTGACAACTAAGACTCAGCATGAGAGTTCTACAGCTATGAAAGTCAGCATTACCCCATAGAGCTATTGTCAAAAAGCTAAAAAAAAAAAAAAGATCAGACTTCAATTATAGATATAAACAAAGCTGGTCTGGTTAGGACTAAGGTAAATCAAACTAAATGGTAAATGATGGTATTGACTGTGTTTTATAACTTCAACTTCTGTGTGAGACCAAAAGAACAGATGTTTATTGATGAAAAATGTATATTTTTCTGTAGACCATTATCTAATTTAACTTGTATGGTCAGCTTATTCTAACACCATAATTACATGGAACTTTGAATAGGGAATGAGATCTTGTTGGTTTGTACAGGTTAGTGTGATGCCCCAGTATATCCTGGAGGAATTTGGGCAGAAACTAAAAAGGTATTTGCAAAGTCCCCTTGAGGAACTGGGGTAAAAGGTAGAAGTATCAAACTTCCCCAATTGGGGAATACATGCTATTCTCACAAGCAGTGGGGAGTATCAATTTCATAGGCCAAGTGCTTGATCTTGGGGTTCGCCCTTGTGAAACTTATTCCTGCAAAGAAGAAGCTAAGCCTACTTATAGTTACACCTAAGAGTCAGCCCCAGAGAACCTCTTTTGTTCAGATGTGAGCACTCTCTCTAAGCCAACTCTCACTGCCCTCACCCCATGACTCCCAGGGGTGTGAATCTCCCTGGCAATGTGGAACCCAACTCCCAGTGATGAGCCTGGCCTTGGCATCATAGGATTGAGAAAGCCTTCTTGCCTAAAGGGGGAACAGAGATGAAATAAAATAAAGTTTTAGCGGCTGAGCAATTTCAAATAGAGTTGAGAGTCATTCTGAAGGTTATTCTTGCTCATTATATAGATATCCCTTTTTAGTTTTCAGGATATTGGATTAGTGAGAGGGAAATACCTAGAATAGTTGAACTGTAATCCAGTCGTCTTGATTCTCAAAGATGACTGTATAGCTATGAATCTTTCACAGTATGACCATATGATTGTGAAAACTTTCTGACTGACAATCCCTTTATCCAGTGTATGGACAGATGAGTAACAAAATAAAGACAAAAAATAAATAATTAATAGGGTGAAATAAAGAGTACGGGATGTTTGGGGGTTATTTATTTTTATACTTATTTTTATTTTGTGGGGAGTAATGAAAATGTTCAAAAACTGTGGTCATGAATGCACAACTATATCATGATACTATGAATCACTGTACATTTTGGATGATTATATGGAATGTGAATCTATCACAATAAAATTGGATTCAAAATAAAATTTTTTTAAATAAAGATCAAAAAAAAAGAGCAGCACCTTTTTATTCAAGTTTTATTTCATCTAAAACTTGCAGGTTACTACTCATTGTCAACAAGCACAAAGAACACCTAAAGGGGAAATGACAGCTGGAGAAAGAACTAGGGAAGGTGGGAGCTTACCAAGCTTAGAAAGAAGAGGAGTGACAAAAAAATGGTTTGGAAAATACCAAATACAGATTTTGCAGGTTTCATAAAACTATCATGAGTCAACACTACATTTTCTACACTAATATCCTTTTGTGTACGTGCGTGTGCAAGTGCATTCTCAAGTGCATACACATATCTCAAATGAATAAATATGCCCGCAATGTTTTCTGGTGGCATAATTTAGACAGTAGTTAATGTTTGGGCTTTTAATATCATTTTTAATTTTCTGCAATAAAAGAATAAGAAAGAATGACAGTAAATAGTAATTTGTCTCAGTAGTCTCACTGATCATCTTTTTTCTCATCTCAGTGCATTTGCGGGGCTCAAGGCTGAGCATACTTCAAGAGAATCTCTCTTTCCCATCTAGAGAGCTTTGTATCACAGGAGCATGTGTTTTGAATTTTGAGTATTATCTAACCTGAAATTATATAATACTTCTAAAAAAATTTAATGCTCATATAATTTGATATCTAGATTATACTTTTAGGAATCACTCAAGATGATAATCAGACAGTAATCACTACATTGTGGTTTTGAATAGCAGAAAACATATGGAAGCAGACTGCTGCAGAGTAATTCCTGAGAGAACATGTGGAAGTTTCAGATAACCTGTTTTAGTTCTCCTTACATGACTGCATTGTTCAACTGAAAGAAGCACTTAACAGCAAGCACTTTCAAAGGTTTGAAAAGAGACCTGTCAATTGGCATTGTTAGAAAAAAAAATATTGAAGCGGCTGCAATTACCTGTCCCCTTCTTCCCCCATCCCTGGGTCCTAGGAGTTAATGTTTTCATTGACCAAAGCATTCTCCCAGGATGGACATAGTTTAGGAAGAATCCCACACTGATTGCTCTACCAGTCCATAGCTCGAATTGCAAGGCACCATCATTTCTGCCCAGGAATAGGAAGAGAAGTAGGGTTTGGTCTCAGAGTATCATATCATAGTATGTCTGTCAAGTCAACCCCAGCAGTCCCAATCAGTAACCAAGGCTCAGAACCTTTAAACCACCTTCTCCCCTACCGTCTTTATACCCATCCCAGCTCCTGCCCATCAGAACAAGCTTACTCCTTTCTAGTCCATTTGCTTAAAGTTCTTATATCAGAATCTGGTATTGGGGAGAGTATTGCTTAACTCTCATTGGTTTACATCCTATTTCAACCTGGTGTGAGGAAGAAGGTTTTCATGTCATCTGTTTTCTCTTTCATTTGATAGATTTAATATATTTATCCATTCATTCAGCAAACACTTATTAATTGCTAACTATATGCTTGGCATTATTCTAAGCACTGGGACATTTTTCTGGTTAGTCATGACAAGAGAGGAAAATTATCTTTGATCTGTGATACATTAAGCTAAAAAATATTTGTTATCAAAACCCTAAAGCATTTCAGTATGACTTTGCTTCACTTTTCCAAGGGAAGAAAAATAAAGCAACACTATGTAAAGGAAAATTTACATAAAGAAGTTTTACCTTTTCTCAAGCTAAATGATTACAACTTAAGACAGTGGCAATACACAAGCTAAATATCCACCAATAGAATATTTAAATAAACTGTCATTTGTTCATTTGACAAATTCCAATATAGCCAATAAAGATTTTTTTAACAATTTGTAGTGAAATGAAAATATGTGTAAGATATGATGAGTTTACAAAGAAAACAAGAGATACTGATCCTGATTTTATAAAATATAGAGGAGGATAAAAACACTGGCATGGCGTGGAGGGTGGCAGCTTCCTAATGCAAAGCAACAGCTTGGATGCTGCCATTTGAGAGAGAAGGCAAACCCCTGCTAAAGCGAAAGCTCAGTTTGCAATGATGCACTCAGAATTAGCACAGCAGTCAGAAGACAAGGCCATGTTCACAAACATCTGCAAAAATACATCAGTGGGAGGTATTCACCTTTGTTTTTACTTCCGCTTTTGGCTATCACTTAAAATAACCCTTCAGTGGATTTTAACCCTCAGTTTGATACTTACCTAACAATTTAGCTTAAACGGACAGTCCTCCCTGGTCTCTAGGAGAGTGAATAGACACTTCAGCCCAAACATCCCACAAATTGGGCCATCTCAACACAATCTAACTTTTGTATCCTTTGTTTTTCAAAAGGCAAGCTGTGCAGCAACACCTGCAGGGATTACTACTAGCCAGAGACAAGCTATGCTGACTGAAAAGAGTTGTTTCACTGGGCCTCCTCTCTTCTCATTTAACACTTACTGAACCATGAACAGTCACCTGGTGACTTTCACCCCCTGTGGTGAAGGGAAGTCAGAGGGAGGTTTTCTGTATCAAAAACATTTGCTGGAACATTTTTTAAAAAACACAACTTACAGGCATTAAATTCCTGTTGACAGATAAATTCTAATAGGAACAATACATTCACTTCACTTTCTTTGAGCACAATTCCTTTCTAGAAACCAGATCAGAAACATCTGCAGCAGGTAGTCCACACCAGGGTGGTTCCTAAACATTAACTTTTCCCTACTGAGGCATACCATATATATGGGAGCTGGAAAGACAGGACACATTTTTGAACAAAAATTGTGCAAACCCAACTCTAAAAATAAAATAGTTTTCTAAACAAATGAGCTAAATTTGCTGATAATTTAAATTTTTCTAACATTTCATATTGTGTTCAAAAAGGATATGGTTAGCTGTGATTATATATGGGATTATTGAAGGTGATTGGCTTTTTTCCATACTTCTCTATATTTTAATTGAAACAAATATATACAAACAATACATACATATAAATAAACAAGACATGCTTTCACAAAATCCAGCATCCTTTCTTGATAAAAAGCATTTTGAAAGCTAGAAATAGTGGGAAACTTCCTTAATATGATAAAGGGCATACATGAAAAACCCACAGTTAACATCGTACTCAGTGATGAAAGACTGAAAGCTTTTTCTCTGTGTTCTGGAGCAAGACAAGGATGCCTACTGTCACCATTGTGAGTCAAAGTTTTGCTAGAAGTTCTAGCTTGAGCAATCAGGCAAGAAAAAGAAGCAAAAGACATCCAAATTGGAAAGGAAGAAAAAAAAATATCATTATTTCAGATTAAATATTTAGAAAGTCCTGAAAAATCTACAATAAAACTACTAGAATTAATAAATGAATTCAACTAAGTGGTGGGATATGAGATCAAAACGTAAAAATCAGTAGTGCTTCTATACACTAGTAATGAACAACATGAAAAGGAAATCAAGAAATAAATTCCATCTACAATAGCAACTAAAAGAATCAAATACGTAGGAATAAATTTAACCAAGGATGTAAAGGAATTGTGCATGGAAAATTACAAAACATTCTAAAAGAAACCAAAGACAATATAAGTAAATGGAAGATTATTCCATGTTCACGGATTAGAAGACTAAACATCATTAAGATTGTAATGCTACCCAAATTGATTCACAGTAAATCAAGTTTCCAGCAGCCTATATTGCAGAAATGGAAAAGCCCATTATCAAATGTATCTGACAGGGTAAGGGGGCCCGAATAGCCAAAATTAACTTGATAAAGAACAGTAAAATTGGAGGACTCACATTCCTGGCTTTAAAGCACATTACAAAGTTACAGTGGTCAAAACAGCATGGTACTGGCATAAAGATAGATATATTGATTATAAAATTTAAAGTTCAGAAATAGACCCTCACATCTATGGTCAACTGATTTTTGACAAGACTGCCAAATCCACTCAACTGGACAGAATAGTCTCTTCAACAAATGGTGCTGGGAAAACTGGATATCCATATCCAAAAAATGAAGGAGGACCCCTATCTCACACCTTATACAAAATTAACTCAAAATGGGTCAAAGACATAAATATTAGAGCCAGGACCATAAAATCCTAGAAGAAAATTTAGGGAAGCATCTTCAAAATTTTGTGGTAGGTGATAGTTTCTTAGACTTTATAGCCAAAAAATAAGCAATAAAAGAAAAAAAATAGATAAATGGGCCTCCTCAAAATAAAAACTTTTGGGTTTCAAAGAACTTTGTCAAAAAAGTTAAAAGGCAGCCTACTCAATGGGAGAAACTATCTGGAACCATATATCCAATAAGGGCTTAATATCCAGAATATATAAAGAAATCCTATGACTCAACAAAAAAGCAAACAACCCAATTAAAAAATGATCAAAAGACTTGAATAGACATTTATCCAAAGAGGAGATACAAATAGATAAAAAGCACATAAAAAGCTTCTCAACATTACTAGCTATTAGGGAAATACAGGTCAAAACCACAAATGTATACCATTTTACCTACTAGAATGGCCATTAAAAAAAAAAAAACTACAGGTGTTAGAATGCAGAGAAATAGAAACAGTTATTCACTGTCAGTGGGAACGTAAAATGGTGCAAACCGTGGAAGACAGTTTGGTGGTACCTCAGGAAGCTAAGTATGGAATTGCGATAGGATCTGGCAATCCTTCTACTACATATATACTCAGAAGCTGAAAGCAGGGATGCAAACAGACATTTGCACACCAATGCTCATAGCAGACCTGTTCGCAATTACTAAAAGATGGAGGCAACCTAAGTGTCCATCAACAATGAACAGTTAGACAAAAGGTGATATATATATATATATCATATATACATATATGAAATGGAACATTATTCAGCTACATGAAGGAATGAAGTCTTGATGCGTGCAACAACATGGATGAACCTTGAAGACATTATGTTGAGTGAAATAAGCTAGACACAAAAGAACAAATACTATATAGTCTCACTAACATGACTAATTATAATGAACAAACTCATTAAGTTAAAAATCTAGAGTATAGGATACCAGGAGATAAAATGAGGGTAGAAAAGTTGATGCTTAATTTGTGCAGAATTTTTAATAAGGTTGAAGTTAAATAAGAGTAAATAGAGGTAATGGTGGCACACTATTGTGAGTATAATTAATAGGGCTGAACTATGGCTGTGATTGTGGTTGAAATGCAAAGTTTAGGGTTACATATGTCATTATTAGAAGGAAAAGTAGAGGATAAAACATGGGACTGTATAGCTCAGTAAATCTTGTGTGGACAATGATAATGGTTAATTGCATAAATATAAGAATGTTCTTACATGAACTTGAACAAATGTACATCCCTATTACAGGGTGCTAATAATAGGGTAGTATATGGGGAAAATACAACTAAAGCAAACTATGGACTATAGTTAACAGTAATATTCTAATATTTTTCCATTAATCATAACAAAAGTACTATACCAATGCTAAGTGTTAATAATAGGAGGATATGAGGAATACGGGATTTTTCTTTTTAGAGCAATGAAAATGTTCTCAAATTGATTTTGGTGATGAAGGTACAACTCTGTGATTATACCAAGAGTCAATGATCATAAACTTTGGATGGATTTGTATGGTATGTGAATAAAAGTTAAAAAAAATTTTTTTTAAATGCATGCATATTTGTGAGGAGATTTTTTTTAATTACTGTATTATTTAGGGGGTTTTAGTGTTCCTAGCTTTCCCAAAGCTCACTGCACTGACCTGTCTTTCAGTCTGAGAGGGGTTTCAGGAATCAACTGAGACAGGCAAATTTTCAATGCAACCAGTTGTGATATACAGACTAACTTTATTGCCTCATCTCGCTGTAATTTAGGACACTTCAAATCTGTTGAATCAGATACCCAGAAACAGCTCAGAAAGAGACTGACCAGGTTTACTGCATTGCTGGGAAGAGAGCAGATTATCAGCGCAGCAGTCAGGATACACCAAGGGCGACACTCTTATATAGGGATCAGCAATTTAATTTGTCATTGCATTTTATGAATTGCAGGCAGAGATGTATTTGCAGGGAAATACATGGGCATTTTTGAAACCAATTAATTAAGCATGCAATTTATATGAAAACAATTTACTGCAGGACATTATCAGGGCATCCAAAATGCATATGCAATTTCCTTGCCATCTAATTTGTGGACATAATTTATTTTGATTCTACAATTAGGAAAGGAGACCTTTATTAATTTCAGTGCAAGGCTAAAGAACCAAGACAAATTTAGCAGGAAAAGAATCTACCTTAATGGAATAAAAGGAAGGTGTGGCCTTGGGCTCTTGCCTAGTGGATAAGTTCCAGGAATCCAAAGCTATGTAATTATATCTATATCTGTTCCTGACATCTTCCACTGGCCATTTAAACCCTCTGAGCCTCAGCTATTCCTTTTATGAAATGAAGCTAAAAAAAAAAAACCTTCTTCTGTATTATCATCTCATGGTAGATTTGGCAGGTCTGTTCTGGCTCAGTTACCCTTTGGTAATGGTGGGCTGTCCCACAACTGGCCTCACTATGTGGCCATGTCATCCCTCCCCAAGTCTGCCCTGCAAGGTAAGTTTTCTTGCAGCCCCTGCAGTAGGTTTACTGTAGCTCTCTCATCTAATGCCTCCCTAACCCCTGTTCCACAGCTTCCAAGAAGCTCTCTGGCATAAAGGTAGCAGACAATGTCCCAAAACAGATAGTTTTTTCTAAGATGCAAACTGCCAGCAGGGGAGATGGAGTCCATAACCCCATTACGCCAGTCCTAAAACAAAAAGGGCAGTCCAAATCAAGATCCACCAATTATTTTCAAGTCAGCTCCCAAAGAGGTATTTTTTTTTAAGAGTTGGGGAAAACTATCAAGTTGTCAACAAGAAAGTCGTCCATAGGTCCACCACAACATGGAAAAATAACTCACTGATCTCTGGTTCCCCTTCTTTCCCCCAGATAAACTTAACACAGAAAACAGGATCAAGGAAGTCAAACGCATTAGACATTGTGCCAGAGGCTTTCCTATGCTATGTCACACTGACACTACATGTCCTCATAAAGTAGGTAGGATTATTCCCATTTTACAGATAAGGAACTTAAATTAGAAAGATTAGTTGGAATCCAGTTCCAATTGACTACAGAGTCCCTGTTCTTTCCAGAATGCAGAGATGGGGCCATGTGATTGTTTGCCTCTTGTGAGCCCTCCCTACGGGCAACTAAGTCTGAAAAAACAGACTTTTTTAGTCATGTACTGAATTCCAAGTGGCTTGTTATCTTGTATTTTGAAAATCACCACTGTTTCTTTTTTTAATGATGTGTTAGTCTGCTACCTCTCCTTAGTATTTGATAAAATCACCACCTTCAATTGCATAACCACTTGATTGTTTCCTAAGCACATTCAAAGTAGTTATTTGCACACATAACCTAGACTTCATCAGCCTGGGCTCACAGCATAATGTAATTTTTCATATACAAATTACAATGCCACCGAATTCCCATGTATTCAGATTAGCAAAAAGTCTAAGCTTTCCATCTTCATACAAAGATCTTTCCTTGGTGTGATCCCTCCCAAGTATACTTCTCAGTCCTCAGATTCAGTCTGGATTCTCTTTCTTCAAGATGATGTTGGAGCAAGCCGAACAAATGCCTCACTTCTTGTCAATACTGACATTACTACCAAATGAGGATGGTACCACTGGGAAACAGAAGCCTTCTTCATTGGGACAGGCACTGGAAAAACCTGAGACTCTGAAGCAATGTCCCATTTGTTGCTACTGTTGCTGGGACATGTCACCACTAAAACCAAGGAGGTTCCAAAAACTGACACCCCAATGCCATTTTCTGTAGTTGCATTTTGGAGTATGTAAAAGAAAAGTTTTCCTGCACTCCTAAGTTCAACCACGGATGTCCTCACCAAACCAGGGCATCAATTGTTACATTTTTAGCTCCTTCAATTCATCCATTATTTCCCAAAGCAGACCCACATCTAGTTCAGAATTTTTAGCATTGGCTGGGGATGTACACAGGAGCAGTTCTCTCACCAGCAGTCTAGGTCTGGGTGCTGACTTGGGGTTCCTCATTTATACTCTCCCTCCCTCAGAGAGATTTCTTCTCAGGGCTCCCTGTTGACCTTCCTGTGCTCTGACCCAGGTGGGCTTTATCCCAGCCCATCAGACATTTAAAAGTCTTCTTGGACACTGTGAAAATTTTTAGAAAGACACAAGAATGGAGTGGGTTTATACCAAGTATCTAAATAACTTAAAAGGGTCACTTGGTGATTCTTCCCAGAACATTTGAGTCTGCCCAAGGGTGAATACATTTTTCACCTCTAGAGAAAAGAAAACTGCTTACGACTTTAAAAGGACAGCTTATCCATTTATTAAAAAGTCAATAAATAGTGCTCAAGTCCTTATCTGGCTGAGCATTCTATACACAAGCCCTCTTCTGTCTAGGGCTATTGAGGGTACAAATTCATTGGGTTAATAGAGATAAGCATTCGGAGTTTTCTTGAGAGAGTGAGGCACATTACAAGGCAGCAATGACACTGTTCACAATGCACTGGCTGCCTCCTGGGACAGCATAAGTGGTGCTTTCTCAAGTTGTTTATCATCACGATGAACTTACAAGGTGCATATTATCATCATGCTCACATTATAGATAAGAGAACTTGAACTCGAGGAACTTAAGTGAATGTGCCGGTTTGAATCTGTTGTGTACCCCAGAAAAGTCATGTCCTTTAATCCTCATTCAATATTGCTGAGTGGGAAGATTTTTATTGTTTCCATGAGATGCGACCCACCCAATTGTGCATAGTAACTTTCGATTGGATGGTTTCCATGGAGATGCGTCTCCACCCATTCAAGGTGGGGTTGCTTACCGGAGTCCTTTAAGAGGGAACCATTTTGGAAAAGGTCCCACACAACCAGGGACGTTTGGAGATGAAGAAGGAAAATGCTCCTGGGTGATCTTCATGAAATAAGAAGCCAGGAAAGAAAGCTAGCAGATGTTGCCATCCATATGCCCTTTTAGCTGAGAGAAAAATCCCAAACTTCATCAGCCTTTCTTGAGTTAAGGCAACCTCTTGTTGCTGCCTTAATTTGGACATTTTCATAGATTTACCTTAATTGGGACATCTTCACTGTGTTAGAACTGTGAATTTGCAACTTAATAAATTCCCTTTTTAAAAAGCCATTCAGTTCTGGTATATTGCATTCCAGCAGCTTGCAAACTTAAACAGTGACAAACTAATAAATAGTAGAGCTGGAATCTGAAACCCCATCTTTCTGACTCAAAAATCTGCTGTCTTAGCCATTTGTGTGTTTTAAGTTAGAAACAACCTATTTGGATAAAAACCTTTTTTGCAGCCTGGTACTGGCTAGCTGGATGGCCTTGGGCAAAATACACTTCTTTTGATCATCAGTTTCCTGATATGCAAATGGAACTCATACCAACTGCCTTCCACACATTTGTTAGATAAAAAGGGCAATAATATGAAAAGAACTTTGTAAATCATAATATACACAAAACATGAGTTAACTATTCTATTTGTGTCTTAGTAACCAGAGTAGCAATGTGATGAAAATAAATCCTGGAAACCTTGATGACAGTGGCCATCACTTTGATTACAAGGATTGACTTTATGCTCTGACAGCTTGGCAAGGTAGGAGTGAGATGCCTCTAAAACACCTAAGACATTATAGTGGACATCTGTCACTTGCGGCTGCGAAAACCTTTTGATAATTCTCCACATTGTGAATCCTACCTTGCCAACGTGGAATTTTTTTAAAAACACTACTTCCTAAATCCCCTTTTGTATTAGAAAACAGACTTGTGGTTTAGATTCTGAAAAGACACATGATGAATCAATGGAAGATGGTGCATCTATTTTGCTACTGCTGATAGTTCCAGGAGCAGTGATTTTTCTGGGGTTTTAAGTGGTGCTGGAAGCTTCCTGATCATGGCAGAGATAACATGGTTTGGGGCTGAAAGGTGAGCAGCACCACCTTGACCAGGACAGAGAAGCCTGGCTCTGGAATTGTTGGTGGCAGCAGCCCATTTACCAGGCCAATTTTGAAGTGTGGTTCTGAAGTTGTTTCTGGAAGCTCAGCCAAGACACAGTTCTTTTAGCTTTCCAGTGATCCTCTGAGCTTTCTATCCCTGAATAAATTTGTTTCTGCCTTAGCTCCTAAAAAGAATTGTGTTGTCAGCAACTAAGAACTCTCACCAAAGCACCACTTGCACCTTTTCCTCTGCTCAATTACACGAGAGAAAAGTAGTTGTTTGGAGAAGACTGGTATGTGTGCTTCACGTAAGATTGTTCAAGGCAGCTGCTGGCCTAGTGATTTCTCTTACTAGTGAAACAACTGCCGACAGTAACTATGAAAATAACAGAAGCCACCTACTAAGTGTCAGATAAGCAACCTGGGCTGGGAGTTGATATCATTTTCTCTAATATTTATGATCATTCTGAAAGATAAATATTTTATTACCATTCCATAGCTGAGAAATCTGAAGTTGAGAAAGGTTAAATGAACTGTAAAAGAATATAAGCCAGTTAGTGCAGAAGCCAATCTTTATAAAAAGCCTTTTGGCTTTCAAAGCCCACCATTTTTCTACTATACTACTATGGAATGGACATGGAAGAAAACCCAAGAATTTCCAGGCTCCTGAGGATTGCCATCCCGCAAGAAAAAAGACAAATATTACCTACTTTAAAAGATTTATCATCTGTCACCTAATAACTGCCCCCCCCAAAAAGCAGCTTTAAGTACATTTTGATATCCAAATAAATTATTTTCACGAGATTTACTTAATCTGAAAGAATAAAGATTGATTTTCCTATTACTTGTTCTAGTGATTTTATGTATTTAAATTACAAACCATCATAAGAGGCAGTTCTAAATAATGAAAGGTAAGTGGCATCTATTTTAAGGACCAAAGGATTCAGATTTCAAAGAATTGTTGTTGCTGTTGTTAAGCAGTATTATGTTTGAGGCTCTCTTTTTTTTTTTTCAGAGAAAATGGCACGCTGAAGAAGTCCAAGGTTTTTTTGTTTGTTTGTTTTACTATCCAAATGCCAGGCAAAAATGGAAACACCATGCTTTTCAAGGAGATGGTCTTTTAGTTTGCCAGGGATACTTTAACAAAGTCCCGCAGACTATTTGACTTAAACAATAGGAACTTATTGTTTCACAGTTCTGAAACCCTATCTTTCTGACTCCAAAAGTGGCTAGAAGAATGAATGGAGGGTCCTCATAAGCATACTTTTTCTGAAGTCTGTATCATTCTTTCATGGCTTGCCAGCAATCTATAATCCAATCTCTGCCTCTGTCATATGACCATCTCTCTCCCACCCGCCCCCTCTCTCTCCTTGTCTCTGTGTCAGTTGTCTGTCCCCTCTGGACAAATTTCCTTTTCTTATAAGGATACCAGTCATACTGAATTAGTATTCACCTTGATTCAGTTTGGTCTCTAATAGCATCTTCAAAGATCATATTTACAAATAAGGTCACATTCACAGGACATGGAATTAGGATTTGAACACATTGTGGTGGGGGGGTGGAGGCACAATTCGACCCACTAAAGACAATGTGCAACTCATCAACTCTCTTCCAGTGGCAATGATTCAAGTGGAAGGTGCTGATTCCCAAGCCAGGGGTCTCAGCTTTTATTGCTTTCCTTTTGGCAGAAAAATAATACAACAAGAAAATTTTGTCCAGGTCAAATAAACTGTCTTGAGGAGATAAAACTAAACTTTCCACAAGCGCAATCATTTTGACAGGAATTGTCAAAAGTAGGTCAGCCATTTTTACAGTCTAAGAATCTGGAAATCCAGGAATATCAATATAAGAGAAGAACAGGAATTGTGTTGCATTCATAATACCGCATTTCCTTGATTCTGAGTTACCATAAATTATCATAAATGCACCAGTGAATTATTAACTGTTTTTCAGAGGAAGAAAAAAAAAAGAAACATTGCTTTTAAGATACACCCTGATTTCCTGAAGATAAAATAAGGAAAAGTAGTCCTTCTTTTCTCAAGGAAATATGATCATTATAATTACATTCGTCCCTCAACATTAAGATTTATATATTTTTTAATCTTATTAGAGATTTTAGTTGTTTTATGAGGTTTCAGTAACTTTGTGACGATGTCTGGGTTGAAAAAGATATATATAAAATTGGAGGTGCAAATGAATTATTTGGATACATATACACAGATTAAAACGACACTGAGAAAGGTTAAAACATCGGTAGCCTGTAATTTTTTGTTTATTCCTTCCTATTAATTAAGATTCTTTGGGATTTAAAAAAAGAAAGAAAAAAGAGTCTTTGGGTTAAAAGAATTAACCAAGTATTAATTCTTGGTTTAATGGTTCAAGTATTAAACCACAAGGAGGATTTTATTATAAGGTTATACAGAGGTCTGTGTCATTAAACCCAAAGGCAAAATATAGCCAGATCTTAATAAGACACAGAAGCTAGGAACAGAAACTTGGAGAAACTTAAATAAATAAAAAAAAGTACCCTCTCTGTGTTTCTCGTCTCTGCTCCTTCCTGCAGAACATCTTTGTCCTTGTATTTCTTTGAAGACAGGCTTCTTTTCTTTCTTATCCATAGGAGAGAATTTGGCCACCACTCTAGAGTATACTTCTCTAGGTTCAAATTCTGCCATTCCCAGAAAAGAGAGTCAGTAGATTAATTTGAATCAGATGTCCTCTCGATCCTGAAGGGGAGAGGAGCGGGGGGTGTTGTGCTATGTATAAGGATATGGTACCAGGATGAATTTAGTGAGACAAGGAGAACTCAGTTCTCACAAAAAGGCTGGGCAGTCTGTTCCTCAAATCTGTCTCTAGAACCCCCAAACTCTACATACAGAGATACCTTCTCTATCCAGCAACTCATACATCTGAGGTAGACAGCTTGGGACACAAGCAAATAACTGCATGTTTAGGTGACCAAGAGGAGGGAAAGCAGCTTGCCATGGCAATAAGTCCCAGACTTCAATCTGAAGACCTGGCATCCCTCTAACCATAGAGCTTTTAATGAACAGTGACATTTGTAAGACCAGCCTCTATGCACTTGTTTTTAAGTTTTTGTTTTCAAACAATTTCAAACTTATAGGACAGTTACAAAAATAATACAACCCCCATACAGAGAACTCCAATATATCACCACTGATATGGATCAAATTGTGTCTGAATTTGGCCATGTTCTTGGTCTTGGTCCACATTCTGGTGGGTGTGAACACATTATAAATAAGGTCTCTTCAAAATGTTACTTCATCTAAATCAGGTTGGGCTGTAATCTGGATTACTGGAGTTCTTTATAAACAGAGTAAAAGAAAGATGGAGAGAGAAGCCATGAGAAATGGCCAGAAGGTAGAAATCAAATGCCATGTGACAGAAAAGCCCAGGAACCACCACAATCGCCAACCAGAGATACCAATCCTGGTAGGAAGCAAGCCTTCTAACCTCTGAAACCAGGAGGCAAGAAATTCATATTTTTAGTCAATCCTTTACCAACTTCGCTGTATCTATCTATCTATCTATCTATCTATATCTATCTATCTATCTATCTATCTGTCTAATCTATCAACCTACCTACCTATTTACCCACCCACCCACGCAACCACCTACCTATCATGTATCTATTTTCTGTACATTTGAGAGCAGGTTGTACATATCACAATCCTTGAACACATAATATTTCTATGTATATTTCCTACAAACAAGGGTATTCATTTATGAAATCATCTTACGTGTAATTATCATGTTCAAGAAATTTAACATTGATATAAATCTTAAAATCTATGTTCTAATTTTTTCTTACATACCAATAATATCCTTTTGAGCCTTTTCTCCTCCATTCTTACTTGCCATCCAATATCATGTATTATATTTCATTGACATTACCTCTTTATCTTTTTTTTTAATTGTGGAAACATGTATACAACATAAATTGCTCCATTCCAACTCCTCCCTAGCAATGTTACAGTGCCCTCACCACTATCCTGTACTATAACTTCCCCTTCACCCCACAGAGAAAATCTATACTCATTTTGCTTTAAACTCACCTTTTCCCCTTCCCACCACATCTGGTAACCTGCACTCTGTTTTCTCTCTCTGTGAATTTGCATATCCTCTGACAATTTCTTTATGGTTACCATGGGGCTTAAATTTAAGATCTGAAATGTATAACAATCTCATTTGGTTTGATACCAACTTTAATAGCATAACCTCCCTATATCCTATACCCTTTCATTTCCCCATCTTTTTGTTGTTCTTGTCACAAATCACTTATTTATACACTATGAGTCCAAAACCATTGATTTACCATTACATTTCATGCATTTGCCTGTTAGAGTCTATAGGAAGTAAAACATGGAATTCAAACCAAAAATACAATAGTAACAGTATTTAAATTTATCCATGTCATTATCATTACCAGAGATGCCTATTTCTTCATGTTATTTCTGTCAATTGTCTAGTATCCTTTCCTTCCAACCTGTAGAACTTTCTTTAGCTTTTCTTGTACAGCCAATAAAGTGATGACAAAAATCCCTGAGCTTTTGTTTATCAGGGAACATCTTGATCTCCCCTTCGTTTCTGAAAGACAGTTTTACCCGAATTCTTAGTTGGCAATTTTGTGCTATCAACTCTTTACACATGTCTTTCCACTGCCTTCTTGCTTCCACAGTTTCTGATGAGAAATCTAACTGCACTATCTTATTGAAGCTCCCTTGTGGGTGACACATTGCTTCTCTCTGCAGCTTTCAGAATTTTAACTTTTGGCATATATGTTCAATATAACATGGTTTAATGTGGATCAATTTGGCTTCATCCTGTTTGGAGTTCATTGAACATTTTGGATGTGTATATTCATGTCTTTCATTAAAATTTGGGAGTTTTCAACTAGTATATATTTTTAATATCCTCTTTGTCCCTTACTCTCTTTTTCCTCCTTCTGAGACCCCCATGATGCATATATTGCTATGCTTGATGGTGTCCCACAGATTCCTCAGGCTCTGTTCATTTTTCATCGTTCTGTCTTTTTTCTGTTCCTCAGACTGGATGCTGTCAATATTCTTATCTTTAATTTCACTGATCCTTCTGCCAGCTCCAATTAGCTATTGGATACCTTGTTTTGGTTTCTTGAAGCTGCCAGAATGCAATATACCAGAAACGGAACAGCTTTTAAAAAGGGAAGTTATTATGTTACAAGTTTACAGTTCTAAGGCCATAAAAACATCCAAACTAAGGCATCCAGGGAAGGATACCTTGACCCAAGAAGGGCTGATGTCTATCCCAAGGGCACATGGCTGGCGTCTGCTGGTTCTCGTTTCCATTGCTTCCAGCTTCTGATGTCAGTGGTTTCCCCTCTAAGTGTTTATGGGACACAACTTCTCTTAGCTCCTCTGAGACACACTCTAGGTTCTGGCTGGCTTAGCATCTCATGGAAAGGCACATGACAACATATGCTGTGCTCCAAATGTCCCTGCCTAGGCACCTACTCTCTCTGTCAGCACTCAGAGCATCTCGAAGTCTTTCTGTTGGCTCTGAAGCAACTGTTTTCCAGGCATATCTGTCACTCTGAGCTTTCTCCAAAATGTTCTGTCTTTTAAAGGACTCAAGTAAACTAATCAAGACCCAACGTGAATGGACAGAGTCACATCTCTATCTAATCTAAAGGCTACACCCACAGTTGGATGTGTCACATCTCCATGGAAACAATCCAATCAAAAAGTCCTACCCACAATAGCGTATGTCACATCTCCATAGAAACAATCCTATCAAATTCCTACCCCACAATATTGGATTAAAAGTATTAAAAGAAACATTACTGTCCCCACAAAATTGGATCAGGAAAAAGGACATGGCTTTTCTGGGGTACATAAAAGCTTCAAAAGAGTTGATATTCTTTGTATTCCTCTAGTGTTTCCCTGATTTCCTTTAGTTTTTTGAACATATTTAGTACCATTTTTTAAAAGTCTTTGTCTGGAATGTCCCAGGTCTGATCCTCCTCCTTGATGGTTTCTAATGCTTTAATTTTCTTTGCCTGGGACATTATTTCCTATTTCTTTGTATGTTTATAATCTTTTTTTTGAAACTTGGGCATTTTGATATTTTATTGTGTTTTCCCTTTAATTTAGACTCAGGGAGTCTGTTCCTTAAGCTTGTATAGAGTTAATACCTTACTGTCCAGGCACTGTACTCTTTTATATCCTACATTCAGCAATCTCTTTGCCCAGACAGCATGATGTGACTGCTCTCCCAAAGCTTCTACACACAGGGCAAATTCTTGGATGGTGAGTCCCACAGGCCACCACCAGACAGAATTGGCCAGACATACATGCTCCCAGTAGGTTTATGATAGTTACTCTGCACCTCTAGAATGAGAATCAGGGATCTACACTGGGAATGTGGCCAGTTCTGTACTGAGCTTGAGTAAGTAGGTGTGGGGCTGCTAGGGGCCCTATGAAATTTTACAACTTTAGTTCAGCATTTGCCCATTTACTGAAGTCCTTTAACTGTTTTCTGTTGTTTTGAGAAAGAAGTTTTGCCATTCTCCTGGTTATTCAAAGCTTCTGTGGGGCATGGAGACTGAAGCATCTTATTCTACCATCTTGGTCAGGACCTGTCCTGCTCCACGTACTTTTGCTATTTCAATTACTCGTAAAACAAGACACACAAGCTTTTGCTTTATTACTAAAAGATTCTGATATTTTGCCAAGGAAGACTGGGGTATCTGAATATAATGTAAATGTAAAATTATAGTCAGAATACCCAATGGTCACTAATTTGCCCCAGAACCAGCACTGCACCTGCACGTCAAAACCATCACCTGAGCTGTATCATGTGATGGGTGGTTCTAGTTCGCTGGCTGCTGGTATGCAATCTACCAGAAATGGAATGGCTTTTAAAAAGAAGAATTTAATAAGTTGCAAGTTAACAGTTTTTAAGCCATGGAAATGTCCTAATTAAAGCAAGTCTATAGAAATGTCCAATCTAAGACATCCAGGGAAAGATACCTTGATTCAAGAAGGCTATGAAGTTCAGGGTTTCTCTCTCAAGTGCAAAGGCACATGGCGAACACAGTCAGGGTTTCTCTCTTGGCTGGAAGGGCACATGGCGAACACAGTATCATCTGCTTAGCTTCCTCTCCTGCTCCCTAGGAGGTATTTTCCTTCTTCATCTCCAAAAGTTGCCGGCTGGTAGACTCTGCTTCGTAGTGCTGTGGCATTTTCTGCTCTCTCAGACTCTCATGGCTTTCAAACTTGTCATTCTCTAGCATTTTCCAAAGTGCTTCTTTTAAAGGATTACAGTAAAACTGATTGAGACCCACCTGAATGGGTAGAGACACATCTCTACCTAATCCAGTTTAACACCCACTCGAGTTAGTCATATCTCCATGGAGGTAATCTAATCAAGTTTCCAACATACAGTGCTAAATAGGGTTAAGAGAAACGGTTGCTCCCACAAAACTGGATTAGGATTAAAGCATGACTTTTCTAGGGTACATAAATCATTTCAAACCAGCACATGGGCCATTCAGTTTGGGCTTTTCATATTTGTAACCTTACCCAAATGGACCAAAAAAAACTGCAGAAACACAGAGCCTTTGAAGATGGTCATTTTAAGCAGGTGAAGAAAAAACTGCCCAAATATAATTCCTGGCATATTTTCCCTGATTGCTTTTAACATATGATATGTTTTCTTTCATTATTTGTCAAATAGTATATTTTTTATATGCTTGATTAATTGCTTTTATCATGCTGAGAACATTTTTTTTATTTTTGTTTTTGTTTTGTTTAAGACATTAAAAAGCATCTGTAGGTATGCTAATGATATTGGAATTAGTTTAAGAATAAATCAGCAGGTACTAATTTCCTGAAAGAATCCTTCTCACTGATCTGGTCCAAGATACACAGTTATCCCAAAAGCAAGACTGACTAGAATGAAACAGCTGTGCCTCAGGCTGACCAGAGAGTCTCACTGCCTCCTGCCTTTCCCTTTGTAACAGTAAAAATCCTTCATTTGAATAATTCTGCCCTGGACTTGAATCTTTGTTCCCTGCCTTACAAAAGGAATCTGGGACTTCCTTGAGTCATACACATTCCTAACTCCTGTGAAAGGGAAGCTAAAAATCCCTGGTGTTGACATTGCCCTTTGAAGGGAGGCTCTTTTATGAGGAGTTGGTGGCTGCATTAACAATTCTTCGATAGGAAAGGGAAAGGAGACAAGGATCAAGAGGGCCTTTAAAGCAGAAACTGCCTGTGACTGAAGTAGTCACAATAGGAACAGGGAAAGCATGGAAGAAGAATGAAAGTGAGGTCTGAAATAAGTGACTAGGTTTATAAACCACAGCTTGGCCCTGTGATAAAAGAGCTAAAGCCAGATTTTTATAATACCTCAAAGACAGTTTGTTTCCCTTGATGTATTATCCTCCTTTGGAGTGGAAGGTATTGTGGTCAACAAGGGCACTTGTTCAGTCAATATCATGATCTGAGTGTAGGATGGCAACAGCAACTTTTTCAAAAGCAGCCTCATAGTGTGCTGTTGCCTTAATCATGTTTAGTGATCCACTGCTTTTTAGAATACACAGCTTATGGGTGGACTCATATTTACTGAACTCCAAGTCCAATATCTGAAACTAGAGTACCAGCTTATCTACCTACAGTGATTATAAATGCCAAGAAGTCCATACCCTCAGCCCACTGGTCTGGGCATTCTCTTTCTATAGGTGAGAGTTATAATGACAAAGTAACTTTGCAAACAGAATCAAAACAAGGATAATTAGTTTTAAGAGTTGGATGCCAAATTGCATCAGGCTGAAATTCTATAATGTATTCACCTTTACAACAGGGAGCCCCTTCAGGCCATATAAGTCAAATCCCAATGCAGACTGTCACTCTTTTACAGAATGGCTTTGTCATGTTCTCCCCTGTGTTCTCATTATTCTAGGCTTCCTTTGCTTATCAACGCCTTTTCTAATTGACCTACACTTTCTCTTTTTTTGGCATGGGCAGACACCAGAAATCCAACCCAGGCCTCCAGCATGGCAGGTGAGAACTCTGCCTGCTGAGCCACTGTGGCCCGCCCTAGACTTTCGTTTGATATGTTAGAAGTTTAAATAAGTTTTCTGTATGTTCTTATAGACAATGAAGTTATCCTTCTTATACAGAAAATTCCTTACATGTTGGTTTTAAATGTTTAATGCTCAGACAGCCAATCTTTTATTCCTAGATTCCTGGAAGATATGTTATTATAGATACAAGTACTGAAAATGATATCCATTTGCATTACTTTGAACACTTATAGGACCCTTGATAGTTCACCTTTCAGGCTTTCTATGCTTGATGCTTCTTCAGCCAAGAGTCAAAGAAAATTAACATCCCATCATCAGCTTGCCCCAACCTTGTGGAATGCAAAATTCTCTGATGATTTCACATGCTTATTTGTTAATACCTTTGTTTTTCTTAAAGTTCAAAAGGATTTTGTGCAATGACCCACATGGGATGATAGAATGGGTTTCTATATAAAAGGCATCCACAATAGTGAAGAGAAGTATAAATTCCATTATAGAACTTTAATAGGTAGAAGTAGTATACTATTGATGGGAAAAGGAAAGACTCTGGGCTTCAGAAGATCAAATGGAAATAAAGAAGGGATGACAGAGCAAGAGTCCAAATGGCCTCTACATTCATGCATTCAGTTTTCAAACAACCCACATATTCATTTTTTACATATATTGGTAATCCCAACCTGCCTTCCATGCCAAACTTGGACACACACATCTCAAGGACAAATGACTTCTCTGAGTCACCTCCCAGCCAATGGTTCCATTTCAGCAGCCTCCCTATATTTGTGTACACAGCATTATTTATGCAATTATTTAAATATTTTATTTCACTTTTCTCTATTATTTGATAAACAAGGGTAAATAAGAAAAATTAAATGGCTGACACTAGCAATAAGAAGCGTAGGTCTTATACAGCAGTTGAGACAAAGAAGGAACTCATCAGGCATGCCAATAGCAGAAAATCATTAAACTGTATTGAATTCTTGCTGGACACAAGCCAGCTGATTTTGTGTTCAGTTTCAAAGGGAAATAATCAAAAGAAAGAAGATCTACAAAATGCTAGAAATGTAGTGGTGAAATTACATGTAAAAAGCAAGATGTAATTAGGAATTTAGAAATATTTTTTGTCCTTTATGACTGAGATTCTCTTAGAAGGTTTGTCTGTTGTTCAGCTTTCATATTTCATTTTCCTGCATAGTTTCAGGTATATATGATATTTGAAAGACATTTTTCAGTGTTCTCTGGAAAAGAAAAACAAATTAGCAAAATACCTAGAGGCCTGGAGACTACATTTTTTGATAGCAAGGAGAGGCTGAAATACAGTGAATCATGTCAAAACTTTCTGCTAGATTCTGTCTCAGATTCTCCCTTCCCTCTCTCTAAGATGAGGAAAGTGAAGAAAAATCTCTGAGAGGGAAGATATTTCCCCCTTAGTGATGGTGCGCTGATTGTGTTAATATAGTTTAGACACAGTCTTTGCTATCTCAGTAGCCAGATTGTGCTGTGTCTCTGGAAATGTACTCACAGCAGGAGACATAAGTCAAAGAATGAGCCCCCTCTTAAAAGCTGGTCTCCTAGCCACATTTCATTGATTAATGAGTACCTTGGCATCAGAACCTGAAAGTTGAGAGAGAAAAGAACTAGAACCAGCACTGTCATCTATTTGAAGCCTACATTAAATGCCAAAATCTAAAAATTACTACATCTCAAATTTTGTTCATTTAAGCAAAAACAGAGCATCATCATGAGTAGCAATAGTTATACTAACAGAGAATTCTAGGAAATTAAGGTACAGGGAAGTCAGGTCAAATAGAATTCAGGTGCCTCCACACTATATATTGCCTTCTGCTTTAGTCTGTGTGACTCCTGAAAAGATATTGCATTCTAACATTATATTTTGTGTCATTTAGCGCACAGGAAAGACAACCTGTGGTCTCACCAATTAACATTTGAAGTACATGTTACAATACCAAGTGATGGATAGGATCTGGAGAAATGGAAGCCCTGATATGGCTAGTGAGAATATAAATTAGCTACACTAATTAACTCAACACTGGGGAGTTGACAGTATTTATTCAGTGGAATACCACTCAGCAATGAAAACCACTACACCTAGACCTCAGATATTAAATGTTAGTGAAGAAAGAAAACAGCAGAATGCTACTCATAACAACACTTATCTAAAGTTTAAAACATGTGGAACAACAGTATTTAATGGACACATACTTGTACGATAAAAGTAAATAACTACAAAAGAGAAGAATATAAACTGACTTCAAGATGGTGGTTATCTCAGCAGAGAGAGGGAGAGAAATGAAGACTGGAGAGGGATTGAAAAGGAACTGATTATGTACTGTTTTATTTCTTAAGTGATAAAAACCTTAAATAAATATGCCAGAATGTCAAATCTGTTTACACTAGTGATGGCAGCTTGAGAATACATATTTACTTTCACTCCTTCCCAAAACCCACTAAAATCATAATAAAGGTATTTTTAAGTTATAAATCTAAAAGGAGAAAGAGAATGGGAAAAGAGACAACAGCAACAAATTTTGGAAGCTGGAAAGTAGATGGGTTTTCTAACTTCAAAGAACTCTGAAAAAGGAATCCTATGGGGATAATGAGGAAAACAAAACAAGTCAATTGTCTCTGATGGACCCCTAAAAAGTTCAGAAACTGGCAAAAGAATGTACTGGAAATAGAGTAAAGTGGGCAAAAGTAGGAAGATGGGTTGAAACTTTGTTTAAAAATCAATTTGATTCTTAGCTTCCTGACTCTGGGCAGCCTGGTGACTGCCCACCCCACCTCAGCTGAGAACCGTAAGTTGGTTCCTTGAAGAAGGTAAAACAGACGGTTTTTCAGCTAGGAGGCACCAACACAGGGGATATCATATTGAAAACAGGGATAAAGAATTTTTACATGTTGAATTCTTAAACCCTTCCCTCACATGGTTCCTCGACAACCAGTAGTAAGTCTGTTACCACCCCACACAAACTGGAAAAAAATTCTTTTGAAGAATCTAACCAGCCCCAAAGAAAAGACAGAAGACCATCATGCTGAGGGTTCCCCAGAACAACAGCCCAAAGCCAAACATCCTTACAATAAAGTTCTGAACCTACAGGCCCCACTTATTTGTTCCAAGGCTTCCCATCAGACCGTACTTCCCCACTTTAAAACACGGGCAGGAGACTCAAGGAATACCCAACCCCTGAGAAAAAGCCCTAACAGGAATGACAGAGGTCAAAGCAAACAAGCAGGAAAAAGCAACCTGGAGGAAAAGGACTTTTACAAGAAAAAGAAAATTTCAAAATATGTCATGATTACCCACAGAAATAAGAGAAGATAATACATTCATTAATTAAAGACCAGGATGCCATAAAAAAAAGTCATTTTCAACCAGAAACAAAAGATCTTGGAATATTTTTTAAACCTAAAAACTTAATAGGATAGGAAATTGAAAATTGCAAGAAAAGTGAAAGAAAATTAGAGGATCAATCCAGAAAGCCCAACTTTCAAATAATAGAAGTCCCAGAAAGAAACAGAAAAGGGAGGACAGCAAATTATATAATAAATAATTCAGGAAAATTGATCAGAACTGAAGGAACTAAGTTTCTAGACTGAAAGAGACCATCAAGTGCCCAGTCAAATAGACGAAAACAGATCTATACCAAGATGCATCATTAAGTAATTTTAACACACTGTGTTCAAAAAAAAAAAAGATCCTACAGAAGAAAAAGAATTCATATACAAAGCTCCACAATCAAAATAGCATCTATATATCATAGGGGTCAGCATACTTTTCTGTAAAGGGCTGAAAGAAAATATTTTAGGCTCTGCAGGTCCAAAGTCTGTTGCCTATTTTTAACAACCCTTTAAAAATATAAAAATACAAAAACCACACTTAGCTCGTGGACCAAATAAGAAGAGGCCACAGGGCCACAGTTTGCCAATCCTACTCTACATAACAGCCACACTGGAATCCAGGTGACAGTAGAGCAATGCATTCAAAAGTTGGAAGTATTTCTAACCTAGAACTCAATAGCCAGCCAAACTATCAATTAAGCTAGCAAGAGGAAAACATTTCTAGTCACACAAGGTCTCAAAAATTTTTCCTTTGAATACTGTTTTTCAGGAAGCTACTAGGCCATGTGCCAAAAAGAGAACATACAATAGAAAACAAAAAGGAAAATACTGTTATGAAATCTGATATCAAACAAAGGAAAGATGTCAGGAATACACAGGATGATAAGAATAATCTTAGGAGGGAACCCATTCCAACAAGTTCAAATTGACAACAAGTTCAAATCTCCAGAAACATGTTTTTCCAAAAGATGAAATTAATAGAATGCCTGATATTTCTAAACATACTGAGAGACAACACAGACAAATGAGAGGTGATACAGACAAATGACTAAGGGTTTTGAGAAAAAAGAAAATAAAGGACAATTATTAACCTCAGAGGTAATAAAAATTGTGTAGGAAAAGAAATTAATCACAGGATATTATATATCTCAGCTATGTATAGCATTTACATGGTGTTTCATTTGCTCAAGCTGCCAGAATGCAATAAACCAGAAATGGATTGGCTTTTACAAAGGGGATGTGCTGGTTTGAAAGGATATATGCACCTTAGAAAAGCCACATTTTAATCAAAATCTCATTTCATGAAATGGCAGAATAATCCCTGTTCAATATTGTATGTTTGAAACTGCAATCAGATCATCACCCTGGAGATGTGATTTAATCAAGAGTGGTTGTTAAACTGGATTAGGTGATGACATTTCTCCACCCATTTGGGTGGGTCCTGATAAGTTTCTGGAGTCCTATAAAAGAGGAAACAATTTGGAGAATGAGAGATTCAGAGAGAGCAGAGCAGAATGACATAGCCACAATAAGCAGAGTCCACCAGCCAGTGACCTTTGGAGATGAAGAAGGAAAATGTCTCCTGGGGAGCTTCATGTAACAGGAAGACAGGAGAAGAAACTAGCAGATGATGCCATGTTCGCCATATGCCCTTCCAGATGAGAGAGGAACCTTGGCCGCGTTCACCATGTGCCTTTCCAGATGAGAGAGAAACTCTGTGTTCGCCATGTGCCTTCTCACTGGAAAGAGAAACCCTGAACTTCATTGGCCTTCTTGAACCAAGGTATCTTTCCCTGGATACCTTTGATTGGACATTTCTGTAGACTTGTTGTAATTGGGACATTTTCTTGGCCTTAGAACTGTAAACTAGCAACTTATTAAATTCCCCTTTTTAAAAGCCATTCCATTTCTCGTATATTGCATTCCAGCAGCTAGCAAACTAGAACAAGGGATTTATTAAATTACACATTTACACTTCTAAAGTCATGAAAATATCCAAACTAAGGTATCCAGAGAAAGATATCTTGACTCTGAAGAAAAGACTGGCGTCATCCTCTGAAGAAAAGACTGGCGTCATCCAGGTTTCTCTGGCACATGAGAAGGAGGAGGGCAACGACAGCTGTCCTTCTCTCTGGGCCTCCAGTTTCATATGGCTCTGATTCCAGTGGATTTCTCTCTGTGAGTCCTCACTTAGCTTCTCTGGAGCAACTCTGGGTTTTGGCTCTTAGCTTAGCATCGCCAAACGTCCATCACCTGGTTCCATTCTCTCTGCTCTCTGTGTCCGCTCTAATCTTTTTCTCTCTCCATGAGCTCTTTTAAGGACTCCAGCTAACTAATTAAGACCCACCTTGAATGGATGGAGTCACTGCTCCATGGAACTAATCTAATCAAAAGGTCACACCCAGAGTGGGTCTCCCCCAGGATTGGATTAGGATTGAAAGTACATGGCTTTTCTGGGGCACGTAAAGCACACATGGTCAGGATATAAGCGACTGCTACCTCATCTCACAAATGGCATGGAGCCAGTTGATAGAGGGAAGTGTAGCAGAAGAGGGAAAAAAACAAAGGAAACTAAATCCTTGTCATATACTGGCAAATCAATAGATAATGCCTAAAACGAAAAGTTAAATACCCACACAACGATATTGACGAGATTAAAACAAAACAAAGCAAAACATCAGCTAAAGACACTGGCAATGGCTGCCATGAGTTGGAGAAAATAAAGGCACTTTTTAAAAAATTTAAAAATATGTGATGAATAAATGGATATCTTTGTACTGATTTATCTATATATTTAACTATTTCCTAATTAAAGCTTTCATTTAAAGAAGTGTTCTCTTTTATAGCAATACAAAGAGCTGTCATATACAATTTGACTATATCTTCCAAGTTTTATCATAAAGAATATTGAAACAGAATACAAACACACACATACACACATAAATAGAAACTGTGAAAGAAGGGAGATATCTATTACAACCTCAAGGAAAGGAGTCTCACCCCATGGAGGGTAGCACGAGTGTACCAATGCCTGCCACCAGGAACAGCAGTCCTAGAGCCCCAACCCACTCCAGGGTTTGCAGGTATCAGGATTGCCAGCAAAATACTCTGGTTGGATCAACCTTTACTCATAGAGGAGAGAGAGTGCAAGGTCAGCTTTGTTAGTGAGCATCAGTCACCCCTGGTCAGCAAGTTTCAATCTGTAGCTGACAGAGGGAGATCCACACATCCCATTTATGCCATAGGGGAAGAAGGCTTCTCCCTTCCTGCTGGGAACTGATACAGGGACAGGGATGAACCCCATAACATACAACTTACATAAGTTAGCCAGGCTGTCTCCAGTGAATGCTTACATATCCTGGGGGTAGAAGGGGATGGAAAGTGTCAGGAGGCTACTATCTGTTGGGGATAAGTTTGACCACAAGACATCCCTGAACAGGGGGTCAGTCCACATTCATCCCCAATCCTGGGCACCAGACTAGCACATCTAGTCCTGAGCAAAGGGCTTATTTTGGGTGGCAGGGAAAGGTGACAGGCTGTGCTCAAATGGTCCACTACCATAGAAATATTTAGAGAAATATTAATTTCTCATAAAATCAATAGTCTCAAAAGTTTACTTTGCCAGTTTCATCCTTCTGTTGCTCTGTAATATGCCTTACTCTTCTCTGATACTTGTGATCCAATTGGTCCAGTTCTTTGGGGTCACAAGAAAAAGACACAAGCAGATTCTTCATAACAGGAAATCTTTATAGGAACAAATAAGACCATAAGGTAGGGGAGGAAACTGCACCTCAGCATAGTCACCCTATGTAGATATCTGTCATATTTTGCCCACCAAGCATCTGAACCCCTTTCTATATTTGGAAAATTTGTCTGCTTATGAGTCTTGGTAGAACTTAAAACCTACCTCCATTGTAAGCTGAAAATACCAACATACTCATTTTCCGAGATTCCCTTGTGTGCTTCTATACCTAGTCTCCAATCCTCCTAGCCCTTGTCTAAGTGGTCCAACATTCCTTTAATGTAATACTTTTCTGTATAAATAAGCCAGAAATGATTTCTGTTGCCTGCACCTCAGAACCCTAACTTATCGTGTTACTGGAATTTGGAAGTGGGGTCAGACTACAATTAAATGTGGAATTGGTTGATTGAAGATGAATGATGGAGGACAGAGGGAATTGAGCACCACTTTGTTTCCAGTGGGAAAGTGGTATACTCTTCTTATATGGATACTAAACATTTGCCTTATGTTCCTTGGAATATACAACATACACTCATGAAAGATAAAGTATTAAAAGAAATGATAGGAAAATACTCAGAAACTTGGCAGGCATTGATTATTACAGCTTTCAGTAAGGTACTATAAGAAACAAATGAGTTTAGTGTCCATTTAAAATGACAGACTAGGGGTACTTGGGTGGTTCAGTGGTAGAATGCTTGCATTTCCATGCAGGAGACTCAGATTTGATTCCCGAACCATGCATCCAAAATTTAAAAGTTGGGGGTAGGTAACGGTGGCAGAGTGGCAGAGTTCTTGCCTGCCATGCTGGAGACCCGGGTTCGATTCCCGGAGTCTGCCCATGCCAAAAAAAGAAAGTATTAAAACAAGAGGCTAAAGAAAATACAGTATTGCTAATAAAGGCTCCATCTGTAGCCAGCAGTTCAAGTTGCCAGAAAGCCCAATTAATTCTGAATCTTTGAAATTTGGAGACTCTGAAAGTCTTTACCCAAATAAAAAGTAGCCCAGCCTAGGCATGAAAGCTGAGACATAGTAGGAGGAAAGATTGGGGCTATAAGAAAGCCTGCCTCCCCTGTCTACGTGGGACATGACTCCCAGAGGTGTGGACCTTCCTGGCAACGTGGGACAGAAATCCTAGAATGAGCTAGGACTCAGCACCAAGGGATTGAAAAAGCCTTCTTGACGAAAAGGGGGAACAGTGAAATGAGACAAAATAAATGGCTGAGAGATTCCAGAGACAAGAGGTTATCCTGGAGGTTATTTTTATACATTAAATAGATATCACCTTGTTATTCAAGATGTAATGAAGAGGCTGGAGGGAACCGCCTGAAAATGTAGAGCTGTGTTCCAGTAGCCATGTTTCTTGAAGATGATTGTATAATGATATAGCTTTCACAATGTGACTGTGTGATTGTGAAAACCTTGTATCTGATGCTTCTTTTATCTACCTTATGGACAGATGGGTAAAGCATATAGATTAAAAATAAATAAATAATAGGGGGAACAAATGTTAAATTTAGTAGATTGAAATGCTAGTGATGAATGAAAGGGAGTGGTAAGGAGTATGGTATGTATGATTTTTTTTCTGTTTCCTTTTTATTTCTTTTTCTAAATTGATGCAAATGTTCTAAGAAATGATCATGATGATGAATATACAACTATGTGATAAAAAAAGTTCATATTGTATGTTGATTGGTTTTATTAATAAAAATTTTTTAAAAAAGAAAGCCTGCCTGTGTTGGTCTTTTGTCTCTTTCTTTTGTATATTTTATATATTCTTCTGTATACACTTTTATACAGATTACTGGGGGCCAACTTTTACTTGAAATGGTATCTCCCTATCTGAGGCAATTGCTTTGAATTGCTTCAAAGTGGAACTCATTAAATAGACGATGACAGTCACAAAGATAAGCAGATCAGAAAGTTCTGTAGGACTCAGCATCACAGACACTATTTTAAAAAAAATATGTTATCTCCAGTGCTACCTTCACTTCCTGCCTGACTCTCTCCCCCCAGCTCTCATCTTGGAGTCTCTCGGTGTTAGTTGTGGTCTTTCTCATTACACACAAAAGGACTTTCTACACACCCCAGAAAAAATGGCAATCAGAAGCTCCAGTTGTCTTCTTACACTCCTTTTACCACTCCCTCTGATTAAAGTACAGAAAATGACCCCGTTTGAATCAGTTACTCACACATGGAAGGATTCATTTTAGTCAGAGAGAGTAGAAACTGCAATTGGCCTAATATGTGAATGAGCTATAGAGGCTGTCTGTGGAAGGGAGGATGCTGCAAGCAGCATCACAGATGGTCTCACTCAGTCTTTAAAAGAATACTATCAGGTAGGTAGTACTTCGTTTTGATAGATAAAATTTTTATCCAAATATTATAAATAAGAACACTAGATTCACAGAAATCAAACCCCTCAAGAATACAGATTTAGCAAGGTGCAGAGCCACTACTCAACTCCAAATCCATCTGATGCCAAAACACGTTTTGTAAAACTTTACATTACAGTCCATCCAGGGCTGTGTTGTTGTTGCAAGGCACACTGCAAAAATTAATCCCAATAATGACAGAGATCTATTCTCACTAATGACAGGTTTTTGCAATTAGTCTGCTTTTGTTGTTCTTTTTTTGTAATATGCAATGAAGGAGAAGGAAACACCAAATTAGCTGAACTTAAAAGAAACCAAGTAAAGGGTAGAAAAGAGAAAAATAAAAAGAATATTTAATGAAATTGAGGGAAAAGCCTTTATAAAGATTTATCAAAATATAACACTTCAAATACTTATTATACTTCAAATACTTATTGAGCACTTATTATATACTTTGGCCTATTCTAAATATTTTACATGTACCAGCTCATTTAAACATCAGAGTATATTAGAATAAATAATGTAGCTTCTTAAGGATTTTTATGAAAAATTTCCAATTCTAATCTCCTTCCTTCTTTAAAAAATATACATAAATCCCTTATTGTTTTCCTTGGTCACTCTGCCTTTTTCCCATGTAACATTATGATGTTACAAACAAATGATTTGATCAGGCAATCCTGGACAATCTTTAAGACCCCTGATCAAGGTCACATCTTGTGATGTGGGATCATCACAATCCCAGCCATCACTTGTTCTTCCTCCTTCGTGAAGGCCCCTGCCCTTTCTTCACATCCCTCAGCCAGCTTTCCTCCATTTCCCCTTGCATCTCTCCCATCCCAGAAATTTTCCTGTGTGCATACAGTTTCATTATGCCATTTATCTTTCAAAGTCACTGTATCAGCCAGGGTTCTCTAAGGAAACAAAACCAACAGGAGGTATCTGTAAATATGAGATTTCTTTTTTTAAGTGTCTCATGCAACCATGGGGATACATAAATCCAAATTCCACAGGGCAGGCTGCAAGCTGTCAACTCCAATAAAGGCCTTCAATGAATTCTTCAGGAGAGGCTCACTGGCTGAATTGGAGAGAGATATTCTCTTTTGACTTCTCCTTTAAAACCCTCGGTTGATTAGATTAAATGACTCTAACTGAGGAAGAACTCCCCTTGGCCCACTGCAGATGTAATCAGCCATGGACGCAATCAAAGTGCTGATGATTTAATAAACCAGCCTTCTAGTACTTGCAGCAATGGCTAGGACATTGCTTACTTGACCAGACAGCAAGGCACTATCACCTGGCCAAGCTGATACATGAACCCAACCATAACATTCACCCTTATCTATAAGTCATCCCCCAGCACCTCCACCTGTCCTTCTCCAACCCTGACCCTCTGTGGCTGCAGCAGAGCCTCTGCACTGCCTGACATCTGTTACTCATCACATTAATGGACTGGAAGTTGTAAGACACCCCTCCTTTGCCCTTTGATTTCCCCTATTTCTGTTTAATTGTTCTCATTGTTTTTTGTTTGTCTCCTGTTTAGAATATCTATGCCCTTTAAAGCTGCTGGCTGTAACCCTTCCCTGGAAGTTCCGTTTTTATCCTTATTACAGTACACCCTTGTAATGTCTTAGTTTTCATTTCTTCATTTTCAAATAAGAAATTGTTTATAGTCATGTACTTCTGCCAGATCTTCCAATTTCTGAGAAACTGTAGCAATTACGGAGCACCATTGTGAAGGATGTCATGTTTCACTTTCTAAAATGTAAATTCTATTCATTCTAATTTTTCTAATTATGACCCAGATAGGTTTTTTTAATATTAGTTTATTCTATATTCTTACAGGTTGAATCTAGATGTTTACATTCATAGGCAACTTTCTGGTTATCTTCACGTCTATTTTTCCTAAACTACAGTGGGAAAAAGTCCCTTCCAATGATGCTTTTTTTTTTTTTTTGGCTACATGTTTTTTTCTATAATATTTTTTCTCTGGAAATATGTACTTACAAATTAATATTTTCTCCCCCACAACTGACATCCATGATCATGTACCTTCCAACTATGTGAACACAGTTTCATTATGCCATTTCTCTTTCAAAGTCAAAATATTTAATGTTATGATCCATCAAATATTGACCTGTACAAAAGGCCTCAAAAACTCAGTGCTTTGCAAGAAATTGGTTCCCTTCATTAATTTTATTTAGCGTTTTTCTCCTAAGAAAATTGAATCTAGTTATAAATGCATATCTTGTCCTTGAGGCATTCTGAAGATGTTTCCTCCAGATGTGTGAGGAATAACAGAGTCCTTCAAGCCACCCTCAGAACCTCTTCTCTTTCCCCTTCGATGAGAAAAAGGAAAATTCATGACTGGGGCAAGAGTTAATGGTGGTATCGCTTGGCTCTTCTTTGAGGTTCCCTTTTAAAGACCACCTCACTTCTCCTACACCAGACTCTCTCTAAAATCTGATTTACATGTAATCTTAAATTATATATAAAATCTCATATATAATAACCTGAGATTTTCATTCTCTTTAGTATTATTCTTCATTTATTTGACAGAAAAATTATGGGTGAAGTTAGTCAAAGCTCCATGTCCAAACAACTTTTCACATCTGAAACTTATACAGAAGCCAAAGAGAGGGAGTGAAAACCTGGACTCCTTTCCCTTGAGGTTTAATGTTATTGGAATATGACTGATGGACCAAAAGAGCCTGACAGAAGCAATCTGTTGGTAGAGGTAAACAGAGTGCCCCCAAGAGAAAATCCCTCCTGGGGGAAGGAGAAGTTTTAGTTCACACCCAGGGCTCACCTGGTGGGCCCAGCTCGTCCAGGGAAAGATAGTTCTAGTATATGTCTGAGTTTCCATGGAGCTTCTTGCTGCAAAGGGCCTTGACCAAAACTGCCAAAAGTTCAGGGGACTAGACAGAAACAGGAGCAAAGATAGTATAAAATTAGGACTTTGGGTAATCTGCTCAGATATTCTGGGTTCTATGATCCCAAGAGACTGAAAAAACACCTAAAGGTTCTTAGACCTAACAAAGGAAAAACTGGCATCTCCCACGCAAGCAGATAAGATTCAATGACATTCTACTTTGATTTATTATTAAGTGACCTTACTTTATACTCTAAACTTATCCATTGTGATTAAAGTGGAAATATACATATCTATATATATATACACATACATATAATCAAGTATTTTTCAATCTCACTTTAGGCCAAAAAAATAATCAAGGTGATGAATCAAGTCCTTTACCCATCAGAGGTCCATTTTAGCTTTTTGCAGAAAAGCTGCCTCTAGCCACATGCCACAACCAGAAAAGCACATAATCCATATGTGTGAAATAATTTTAACTGCCCCCTGCACAGGTTATAACCCTCTGTGATCCATAAAGGAAAGGCACGTAGCTGATGATTAATACCACCCTTTCCTTACTGAAGTCCCGGTGACGGTCAAGCTCATGTGTCACCTTGGCCAGATGACGATGCCCAGTTATCTGGTCAAGTGGCACTGGCCTATTACTGTGAGGACATTTTGTGGACTTAAATCATCAGTAAGTTATTTGGATCTATGGTTATTACATATATAATCAGCTAAAGAGAGTGTCTTCAGCAAGGAGTGACATTTCATCCAATCAGTTGAAGGCTTAAAGAGGAAGTGACAACTTTAGTACTCAAAGGAAAGAACTCTCACCTCTACTTCAGCCAGCCAGCTTTTCCTGGGGAATTCACTGAAACCCTTCACCACAGTGGCCAGCTTGCAACCTGCCGTACAGAATTTGAACTTGTATATCTCCACGGTTGCATGGGACACTGTTATAAACCCTCTTATTTATAACTGTCTCCTGTTTGTTGTTTCCCTAGAGAACCCTGACTAAATCAGCCCCTTTCCATACTTCTTAGATTGAAAATAAAAGTTATTCCCTATATTTATAAAAGAGTAACTAATTCACATCTCCCACATTGGCTCTCCATTCTTTTAAAGAATAAAGAGGCTGTTGAGGTCATCATTACTATATTTTCATAGGTTTTCCTCAACAGTTGATCCTTCTTCTCATAAGGTATTCTAAAAATGAACTGTTTCTCTGCTAAACTGAAGCTCAACCCAAACTCCTGATTTCTTCGATACTGATTCATGTATATATATTCCTTGGGCTCATCACAGCTTCTGCCTGAGCAACTGCAAATGACACTTCTTAACAAATTTCTGACTTTCTGCCTCTAGCTCCCTCTTCTGGACCCAAAAATCCATAGAAATATTCTTAGCTCCTCTTTCCTCTCTATTCATTTCACCTGCTTTCATTTCTTCTCCCTCTTCCTCCCCATTTTTTCCATCCTTTTCTCCATTTTGACCCAGTATTTCAGTCTTCTCTCTCTTTTCTCTCCTTCAAAATTCCATTCCCATGAGCTCTTACTCAGTTGTCCTTAGAGCATTTCTTTCTTTACTAAGTTCTGTAAGGCTGTGGTTTTCAGCACTTTCTCTGTCCCTCATCACCCCACCCCTTTCTTCTCTTTTCTTCTTGTTCTTTATTTACTCAGTTATGATCCTAAGAATTCTTCTCCTCCATGAATCCACTTAGCAGGAACTATTCACTCATGGATAAAATTTGTTGGTCATCACAACAAACCCATGAGGTTGTCATCATTATTATCATCCAGTTTTAGAGATCAGAAAATTAAGGTTGAGAAAGGATAAATAACTTTTTCAAGTTCATAAAACCAGTAAGTTATAGAGCCAGGGTTCAAATCCAAGACCATCTAACTCCAAACTCCATGATCCTTCAACTGTGCCATGATGACTTTGCATGCATGGCCTCTTTGTGGCTTAATATTAACCATGATTATTAATCTTTCATAAGGATTTTGCACTTAAATTTAAAGACACATGTGGTGCCCCAGAATGAGGAAAGCAGTTGAAGGAAATTAAGGCAGGAGAGGGATAAGCACAGATTTTCTTGAGGATATTAAATATATGTTGGGGGGGAGATCTTGTATAATTATATAACACAATTTTATCTACCCCATCACAAAAGAGTTAGGTCTTTATCTGTTGATTTTATTGTACACATATTAAAATTTTAAATACATTTACGTTCCTATAAATTACAATAGACGGGTAAACCAATGCTTGTATTAAGAAAAGGGTACATCTTTTTTTAAAGAAATTCCAGTCTGAAAAAGAGAATTTCTCATTGATAAAGAAAACTTGGCGACACTATTCTACAAGGGCAAAGAAAACAGTAAATCTAAGAGGTAGAAACTCCACCACTGCACAGCCCTGGACACTGAGGCCGGGAGGCACAGCTGAAGTGAACAGGGAGGAGAGTATCAAAGCAGATCCTGGTGAGGAACAGTGACACAAGGCAGAGAATGAGGAAGGCTGTTCATGTGACAGAAGGCTGAGTCAGACACAGAAAGGTGACCACTTCCCCTACAGATAGGCAGGAAGTCGAGAGCCTAGAGGCAGAGGGAGGGGAGCTGCAGAGAGAGGACGAGAATATGGAAAGATGATAAAATGCTCATTTGCCTAAGAAGTGGATTCTACCAATAACAAACTTACCCCAGGACTCAGGAGGAATCACAAGAGAAATCACTGATGGGCTCCCTATGGAAAGGAATTCCGAATGAAAATCACAGAATTTTATATCAGAAAAAGGACTTTGAGCTTTTCTCATTCAATACTTTGACTGTATTACAATTATTACACAATCTATATTTTAAGGAACACTGAATTTGACATTGAAGGCCTAGAGAAAATAAAAATGGTAAATAATTTAATAAACAGAGAATTACTATACAAAACTATTTGCATTATTGTTAGCCTGTGTAGCCTTCCTCTGACCATGAAATTAGAAAGGGCAAATGCGCCAATTTTATTAATTTCACTTACGGGAGAAAGAAATCTTAGAGGTCAAGTAAATTATGTTCACCAGCAAGTTCATATGCAGAAATGAAAATGTTACTCAGATAGTAGTTCTCTTATGTCTAGTTGTAATATAATCTCCTGTATTTTTCTTCACAGATGAAATTATAAGTATAATGGAAAGAGACTTCATTGAGGAAAAAAAGAGAAAATTGTAAGGTTTCAGCTAAAAACAGAGAAACCCAAACCAGTGTCCTTTTTAAAAGAGTATCAAATGGAATAATCAGATACCATCCTTAACTTTGTGAGCCTAATTTTAAAAGAACTACACTACTCTCCTGGGAAATTACTTTCTTCTGAGAAGCTTCTTTCCCTCAAACTGCTTTTTATTTATTTATTGCCTGAAGAGTTTAAATAAAGATAATAAATTGCATGATCAATAGAAACAACAAGGTTGCTTTGCTTAAAGCTGATAACAGAGTATATAGATTTTCCACGAATCATTGAAAAGGCCCTACAAAGAGGCTTAAACTCTCCTATCTCTGCCCTTCCTTTTCTCTCCATTTTTAACAGAGCCAATTTCTCAGTCTACACAGGTAAAGAACTCAAGCTTTTCCAAGTCAACCAACTACTACAAGGTGCAGGTTACAAGACTAAGATTTAAAATAAATAGTTTTTTTATGTAATAGAAGCAAATTATTAAGTGAATTTTTAAAACAAATCCATCTACAATACACCAAAAAATACAACACTTAAGAATAAAGTTAACAAAAGATATGCAAGCTTTCTTCACTGAAAACCGCAGAACATTGCTTAGAAAAATTAAAGACAATTAACTGGAGAAATATACAGTTACATGAATTTGAAGACTCAATATTATTAAGATGTTAATTCTCCCCAATTTGATCTACAGATTCAAAATAATACAAAGCAAAATTCCAGAATTTGTTCTTGAAGAAGTTGATTCTAAAATTAAACAACTTTTTAAAAAGAGGAAGAAAGAGAATTCTTAGTAACTGAATTCAAGACCTACTATAAAGTAACACAAATTAAGACAATGTGGTATCGGTATAAAGATAGGCATGCAGATCAATGGGAAAGATTAAAAGATTAGCATATGGTCAATAGATTTTTAAATAAAGATTCCAAACTTCTGGGTCAAGATGGTGGCTTAACAACGTGCGTGTTTTAGTTCGTCCTCCAGAACAACTACTAAATAACCAGAAACAGTACAGAACAGCTTCTGGGGCCACGTCAGTGACCAGACACACAGCGTACCCCAGTCTGGACCAGCTGGACCAGCTGCGAGCACCCGCCAAAAACGTGAATTCCCAAAGATGCGGCGCCAGCACCCCTCCCCCACAGGCCGCTTCCCAGAGGGGAAAGGAAAGGACTTTACCAGCAGCAGGGACTGGGGACAATCAAATGCCAATTGTGGAACTAATTAACAAATTCTGACTACTAAAAATAGGCCCCCAGCTTAGGTGAGCCTGATCAAAGCAGAGGTTGCTCATTTTTGCCCCGGCACCAAGGGGGCAGGACTGACAGAGAAAGGGGAAAAAAAAAATAGAAGGAAACAGAGGTTTTTGTGGCTGTGTATCTACAAGGCTTGACTGCCTCTGGATACAGTGGCAGGACTTTTCAGGCTGCAACTGCCCCAGGCATAGGCAGAAGTGAGCTCTTTTGGGGGCTTGTCTGGAGACTGTGCCTTCCCCAGGGGAGGGGTGAAGCCCAACTCAGGAGAAATCCCTCCATCAAGGAATTCAGACACCAGGGCTTGGTAATTTGAAGCCATTAAAACCAGCCTACAACCTCTCCTCTGTCTCCACCACACCCCCAGCAGGGAGAGTCTGCCAAAGTTAAAGATACTGCATCATCTTATACTGGCGGGACCTGCAGTCAGATAAGCACCACACACAGGGCAGGATAAGAAAAACAGAGTCCAGAGACTTCACAGGAAAGCCTTTCAACCTTCTGAGTCTCACCCTCAGGGAAAACCGATGCAGGTGACTCTTTCCTCCTGATAGGAGGCCAGTTTTGTCTGGGAAAATCTGGCTGGGGTCTATAATGTCTAAGTAGACCCTCCTAAGTGTGTGCGTGGGGGGAGGCACCACACAAGCAGGGCAAGAAACAAGAAAACAAGAACTGAAAAATTCTCCTCTTTTAACAAAACTTAAGCTAAAGGTCCAGATAAAGCTGAACGGAATGTCAAAGAACAGATAGACAACAAATTCATGCAGCAAGAAAACCCTAGGTAAAAGAAGTGAAAGCAATCTCCAGAATAAACAAATTAAGGTAATTAAATGCCTAGACGCCAGTAAAAAAATAACAAATCACACTAGGAAAATTGAAGATATGGCCCAGTCAAAGGAACAAACCAACAATTCAAATGACATACAGGAGCTGAAACAATTAATTCAGAATGTATGAACAGACATGGAAAACCTCATCAAAAACCAAATCAATGAACTGAGGGAGAATATAAAGAAGGTATAGAAAGAACAAAAAGAAGAAACTGAAAGTCTGAAAAAACAAATCACAGAACTTATGGGAATGAAAGACACAGTAGAAGAGATGAAAAAAACAATGGAAACCTACAATGGTAGATTTCGAGAGACAGAACATAGGATATCAAAACTGGAGGACAGAACATCTGAAATCCGACAAGAAACAGAAACTATAGGAAAAATAATGGAAAAATATGAGCAGGGACTCAGGGAATTGAAAGACAATATGAAGCGCACAAATATACGTGTTGTGGGTGTCCCAGAAGGAGAAGAGAAGGGAAAAGGAGGAGAAAAACTAATGGAGGAAATTATCACTGAAATTTTCCCAACTCTTATGAAAGACTTAAAATTACAGATCCAAGAAGTGCAGCATACTCCAAAGAGAATAGATCCAAATAGACATATTCCAAGACATTTAATAATCAGAATGTCAGAGATCAAAGAGAAAGAGAGGATCTTGAAAGTAGCCAGAAAAAAGCAATCCATCACATACAAGGGAAGCCCAATAAGACTATGCGCAGATCTCTCAGCAGAAACCATGGAGGCGAGAAGACAGTGAGATAATATATTTAAATTATTAAAAGAGAAAAACTGCCAACCAAGAATTCTATATCCAGTAAAAGTGTCCTTCAAAAATGAGGGAGAAATTAAAACATTTTTAGACAAAAAATCACTGAGAGAACTTGTGACCAAGAGACCAGCTCTGCAAGAAATACTAAAGGGAACACTAGAGACAGATATGAAGACAAAAGAGAGAGGTGTGGAGAAGAGTGTAGAAAGGAAGACTATGAGTAAAGGTAAAAAGAAGGAAAATTAGATATGACATATAAAATCCAGAAGGCAAAATAGTAGAAGAAAGTACTACCCATGCAGTAATAACACTGAATGTTAATGGATTAAACTCTCCAATCAAATGACATAGTCTGGCAGACTGGATTAAAAAACAGGACCCATCTATATGCCGTCTCTACTCAAAGCACACGAGGCCAAGGACACAAATGGACATTTACACACCAATGTTTATAGCAGCATTATTAACAATTTCCAATAGATGGAAACAGCCAAAATGTCCATCAACAGAGAGTTGACTAAACAAACTGTGACATTTACATAAGATGGAATATTATGCAGCTGTAAGACAGAATAAAGTTATGAAGTATGTAACAACATGAATGGACCTTAAGGACATTATGCTGAGTGTGATTAGCCAGAAACAAAAGGACAAATACTGTATGGCCTCACTGATATGAACTGACATTAGTGAATAAACTTGGAATATTTCCTTGGTAACAGAGACCATCAGGAGATAGAAATAGGGCGAGATATTGGGTAATTGGAGCTGAAGGGATACAGATTGTGCAACAGGACTGAATATAAAAACTCAGAAATGGACAGCACAATACTACCTAACTGTAATGTAATTATGTTAAAACACTGAATGAAGCTGCATGTGAGAATGATAGAGGGAGGAGGGCTGGGGACATAAATGAAATCAGACAGAAAGATAAATGGTAAAGATCAAGATGGTATAATCTAGGAATGCCTAGAGTGTATAATAATAGTGAAATGCACAATGTACAAATTTAAGAAATGTTTTTGCCTGAGGAAGAACAAAGGAATGTCATTATTGCAGGGTGTTGAAAATAGATGATAATTAATACTTTAAAATGTCACCTTATGTGTGAGACTAAAGCAAAAAATGTTTATTTGTTACAAAATTTATATTTTGACTAGAGCATTTCCTAAAATAACTCATGTAGATAGTTTAATTGAATGTCATAAGTACTTGGAATCTCAGGTAGGACATGAGATTTTGTTGGTTTGTCCAGAGTGATGCCCCGATGAATCCCAGAGTGATTTGATCAGTGACTGGAAAAGTATTTGCAAGCCCCCTTCAGGGAATGGTGAGAGTGGGGAGAAATTCAACTTCCCCAAGTTGAATTCTTGATATTCTCACAAGCAGTGTGGACAACCAAAGCTATAGGCTGAGCCCCCAGGCTTGGGGTTTGTTCATATGAAACTTAACCCCACAAAGGATAGGTCAAGTCTACTTAAAATTTAGGCCTAAGTCACCCCCAAGAGAGCCTCTTTTGTTGCTCAGATGTGGCCTCTCTCTCCAGCCAACATGACGAGCAGTCTCACCACCCTCCCCCTCTCTGCATGGGACATGACTCCCAGGAGTGTGGACCTTCTTGGCAGCGTGGGACAGAGATCCTGGAATGAGCTGACACTCAGCATCAAGGGACTGAGAAAAACCCTAGAATAGCTGAGAATTAACATCAACGGATTGAGGGAACCTTCTCGACCAAAGTGGGAGGAGTGAAATGAGACTAAGTGTCAATGGCTGAGAGATTCCAAACAGAATTGAGAGGTTATCCTGGAGGTTATTCTTATGCATTAAGTAGATATCACCTTGTTGTTCAAGATGTAGCAGAGAGGCTGGAGGGAACTGCCTGAAAATGTAGAGCTGTGTTCCAGTAGCCATGTTTCTTGATGATGATTGAACAATGATATAGCTTTCACAATGAGCCTCTGTGAATGTGAAAACCTTGTGTCTGATGCTCTTTTTAGCTACTATATCAACAGAAGAGTAGAACATATGGAATAAAAATAAATAATAGGGGGAACAAATAAAATGAATTTAGTTTGAAATGCTAGTGGTAAATGAAAGCGAGGGGTAAGGGGTATGGTATGTACAATCTTTTTTTTTCTCTGTTATCGTTATTTCTTTTTCTGTTGTCTTTTTATTTCTTTTTCTAAATTGATGCAAATGTTCTAAGAAATGATGAATATGCAACTATGTGATGATATTAAGAATTACTGGTTGTATATGTAGAATGGAATGATATCTTAATGTTTCATTTGTTAATTTTTTTTAATTAATAAAAAAAGTTAAAAAAAAAAGAATAAAGTATCTAGGAATAAATTTTAAAAATAAATAAATAAATAAATAAAGATTCCAAGGAAATTCAATAAAGACAGAAAAGCTTATTCAAAAATAATGCTGGAATGACAACTATCCATTGTGAAAAAAAATAAATATCAGTACTTATTTTATAACAACCACAGAAATTAACTTGAAATGGATCTTAGAGCTAAATGTAAAAGCTATAACTATAAAACTCCTATCACTGTAAAACTCCTAGAAGAAAACATGAGAAAATGTCTGTGACCTTGGGGGTGTGCACAGAGATTTCTTACACAGGATGCAAAACACATGAAAATGAAACATAAAAGAAAATATTGATAAATTGAACTTTATTTTGCTTTTAAAACTTCTAGTCTTTGAAAGCCACTATTAAGAAAAGGAAAACAGAATGGGAGAAATTATTCTCAAAATGTATACCTGACAAAGGCTTTGCACCTGGAATATAAAGAATTCTTACAACTAAATAATAAAAATTCAACCCCCCAAAAAATGAGCAAACCACAAGGAGAATCTCAGCTGAGGTGCACACGGCCCAACTCCTGCCCAGGGGATGGAGGCTCTCAGCACCCACTGGGACTAGCGGACCTGGTTGGAATTGCACAGGACCTTCATCCAGCTCAGCGGGCTGCCGCAGTAGGACAGAGGCGGGCCTAAGGGGAAGAGGAGCCCCAAGAGTGCCATCTGCTCGGAGGGTGCAGCCTGGCAAACTGCCTGTCTGTCTAGCTTCAAACAGGTCCTCAAGTGGAGTAGCATCCTCTGCATGAGGTGCAGACCTTGGTCTGGCAGGGAATTCCTGACACACCAAGTGCAAAACGAGATTTGCAACACACACCAAGCAATTACAAAACCTTAGATGACTGAGGGAGATCAACTCTCAAAATAACCCTATCAATTTTGAGAGATTGTTTTATATTTGTAGAACCTGATATTCAGAGACAAGAACAAAGCCAATCAGGTCGGCACTAGGGTAATTCAGAATACAGGGGTGAGGGAGACATTTTCCATATTTTAGAACCTCATCTACTCTCTGAGACCAAAGGAAGAAAGGATTTTTTTTCAGAACCTAAATTTTCTGTAGCGCATAATCTAACTCAACCTGTCCAGATAGCACATTTAAACAATTGAAACACAGAGGAGCCCAGAATAAGAATAAGGGCATTTAATCCTGTTTATCTTAAGGTAATGCAATATAGGTTAAATCCCAGAGTTTATTAAACACATAATCAAACACTATTGGCAAAGTCCCTTGTGGGACGGGAGAAAAAAATATGAAACTATTAAACTTTACTACATGGGAAACCCCTGCTACTGTGTCAAACATTAGGGACACCCAAATCAATAGGCTTGATCTTGAGGCTTGCTCTTGTGAAGCTTATGTATATAGCAGAGAAGCTTAGGCTATCTATGGGTATGCCTAAGAGTTATTTCAAGAGGACCTCTTTTGTTGCTCACATGTGGCTTCTCTCTCCGTAAGCCCAACTCTGCAAGTGAAGTCACTGCCCTCCCCATGACCCCGGATGACATCCAGGGGTGAAAGTCTCCCTGGCGGCATGGGAGATGACTCCCAAGGATGAGCCTGGCTCTGGCACCATGGGACCAACAATGCCATCCTGACCAAAAATGGAAAAGAAGTGTAACAAATAAGGTATCAGTTGGCAGAGAGAGTTCAAAAAGAATCAAGAGGCAACTCTGGAGGTCACTCTTACGCATGCTTCAGTTAGACACTGCTACCTACCATAACTTGACAGAACCCAACCAAAGTCATTCCTGCCAATCCTAAAGAACACCTGAGACACTACTTAAGATTCTACAAAGGTTCCATGAACTGGGATAACTTTCCAGAAACCTGCATCCTCCAGATGGGTCCCTGGACCAGATAAGCCCTATAATGCAGAAGGGCCAACCTCCCTAGAACATCAACTAGTTTCATTCCCCTTTCCCATATTATCAACAGCCCCTTCCAACATGAAAAAAGTTACAACCATGGCCCAAATATCCCTAAAGAATGGGAGAAAGATCAAAGATGATGGAGTTATACAGAGAGGGTAGAGTTTAACAAATGAGTATGATTGCTGAGCCATTATATTGATATTTCTTTTAGCCTCCAGTATCTTAGAGCAGTTAGAAGTAAAAACCTAAAATTGTGGAATTGTAACCCATACCAAGCTCTGAAATCTGTTCTACAACTAATTGTTGCAATGTGCTTTGAAACATATTGTTTTATATATATATTTCACAAAAAAGAAAAAATGTTGATTGTGAAGATGGTGCACAGCTATATGATGATACTGTGAACCATTAATTGTCTACTTTGGATGCTTACACAGTTTGTGAATACATAATATATATCAATAAAAAATTAATACCTAAAAAAAAACCCTATAAGATAATCAAATGGCTTATAGGCAGCAGAAAATCACAAAGCATATGAAAATGCAGGCAGATATGGCCCAGCCAAATGACCAAACAAAAGTAACAGAGGAGGCAAAGACTTTGGAACAACTAATCAAAGATGGTCACACAAATCTCCTACATAAACTCAGTGGGTTTGTTAATAACATAAAGCATATCAAGAAGACACTAGAAGAACATAAGGAAGAATTTGAAAGAAAAAATTAAAAAATAGCAGATACCACAGAGATGAAAGATACTGTAGACCAAATTAAGAATATACTCGAGACACATAACAGCAGATTTGAAGAGGCAGAAGAAAGAATAAGTGATTTCGAGGAAAGGACAATTGAATTCTAAAGCACAAAAGAAAAAATGGCAGAAAAAAAAGATGGGAAATTTTGAATTGGATCTCAGGGAAATGATGGACAACATGAAGTGTACAAATATAAGAATCATCTTTGTCCCAGAAATAAAAGAGAAGAATAAAAGGCTAGGAAGATTAGTTAAGGAGATAATGGGGGAAACGTCCCAACCCTTATAGAACACATAAATATGAAAATCAAAGAATCCCAGTGAACCCCAAATAGAATAAATCCAAACAGGCCTACTCCAAGACACATACAAATCAGTCTGTCAAATGGTGACGAGAAGCAAAAAGTCCTGAAAGTACAAGAGAAAATGACTCACCACATACATGGGAAACCATACAAGGCTGAGCTCGGACTACTCAACAGGCACTATGAAGACAAGAAGATAGTGGTACAGTATATTTAAGATCCTGAAAGAGAAAGAATTCCAGTCAAGAATTCTTTATCCAGCTAAGTCATCTTTCAAAAGTGAGGGGGATATTAAAGTTTTCGCAAATATCAATTGTGGCCTCTCTCTCTAAGACAACATAGGAAGTGAACTCACTGCCTTCCCCTCCCCCACCCCCAACATGGGACAAATCTCCCAGGAATATAAATCTCCCTGGCAATGTGGAACAGAAATCCTGGGATAAGCCAGGACCCAGAATGAAGGGATTGAGAAAACATTCTCGACCAAAAGGGGGAAGAGAGAAATGAGACAAAATAAAGTTTCAGAGGCTGAGAGATTTCAAATACAGTTAAGAGGTTATCATGGAGATTATTCTTATGCATTATACAGATATCCCGTTTTTAGTTTATGGTGTATTGGAGCAGCTAGAAGGAAGCACCTGAAACTGTAGAGCTATGTTTCAGTAGCCTTGTTTCTTGAAGATTGTATATGATATAGCTTTTTACAATGTGACTGTGTGATTGTGAAAACCTTGTGTCTGATGCTCCTTTTATCTAGGGTATGTACAGATGAGTAAAAAATATGGGTAAAAATAAACAAATAATAGGGGGGAACAAAGGTTAAAATAAATTGAGTAGGTTGAAATACTAGTGGTCAATGAGAGGGAGGGGCAAGAGCTATGATATATATGAGCCTTTCTTTTTTATTTTTTTTTTCGGGAGTGATGCAGATATTCAAAAAAAATGATCATGGTGATAAATATACAACTATGTGATGACGTGATCCACAGATTGTACACCATGTATGGAATGTTTGTAGGTCAAGAAAGTTTGTATGTTAAGTTTTTTCAATAAAAATATTAAAAAAAAAAAAAAGAATAGCATTTCCATCTCTACAAAGTGGAGTCTGGGAATAGCCAGGCAGAACAATAAATCACTTAGAAAATAATCTTTTCACAAACAAAGGCTGAGAGAATTTGTGAACAAGAGACCAGCCCTACAAGAAATACTAAAGGTAGTTCTGTCAGATGAAAAAAGAAAGTCAGAAAAGGGAGTTCTGGAGGAGGGCAAAGATTTGAAGAATACTAGTAAGGGTAACTTAAAGGATAACAAGAGAAAGAGGGAAAAGAATATATAGTTCTCACAGAGGAAAACCAAGGATAAGACGGTAAATTCAAGAAATGCCTTTATAGTCATAGCATTGAAAACAGACTAAACTCACCAATTAAAAGATACAGACTGGCAAAATGGATTAAGAAATATGATTCATACATATGTTGCTTATAAGAGACTCATCTTGGACCCAAGGATACAAATAGACTGAAAGTGAAAGGATGGAAAAAGATGTTCCATTCAAGTTTTAACCAAAAGAATGGAAGAGTAGTTAAACTAATATCAGACAAAATAGACTTAAAATGTTAAGATATCGTAAGCAACATGGAAGGACACTACATATTAATAAGCAAGACAATTCACCAAAAACAAACAACAGTCATGCAACCAATCAAGAAGCTCCAAAGTACATGAGGCAAACACTGGCAAACTAAAAAGAGCAATAGACATTTCAACATAATAGTGGGAGACTTCAATATACCATTCTCCTCTATCAATAGACAATTGGACAGAGGATCAACAAGGAAACAGAGAACTTAATTTGATAAATAAATTAGGCCTAATAGAAATATATAGATCATTATACCCCTACTGTATACATTCATCTCTAGTACTGATGGAACATTCTCCAGGATAGATCATATGCTGAAACACAAAATGAGTCTTTATAAATTTTAAAAGATTGAACTTTTTCAAAGTACTTTCTCTGATCATGACTGAATGAAGTTGGAAATCAATAACCACCAAAGAACCAGAAACTTCACAAATATAAGGAGATTAAATAACACATTCTTACACAATCAGTGAGTCAAAGAAGAAATTGTTAGAAAAATTCTGTATCTAGATTATGATGCTAGTACCAATTTTGCATATTTGTCAAAATGCATAGAAGTATACACTAAAAAGAATGAATTTCACTTATGTAAATTATACCAAAAGAATCATAACTTAAGGAATAAAAACAAAAGAACAGAAGAGGGTCATGGGATTCCTCTATTTTGGGAAATACTACAAAGACAATTGCTAGAAGGTATGTATAAATCACGATTGAATCCTGGATTGGGAAGGAAAAAAGAAAACTGCTGCAAGGAATATTTTAGGCACAATTGGGGAAATTTGAGTTTGGAGTCTCTGTAGATAATGTTATTTAATTTTTTTCCCCCTCAAGTACACTAATGGGGCTGCGGTTGCACAGAAACTGTCCCTATTCTTGAGAGTTGCAAGTTGATATATTTAGAAGCAATTGTTGTGATGTCTACAACCTTCTTTTCCATACTTGGTAGTTCATAGCTACAATTCCAATCTCTTGACTTCTTACTATGGTTTTGTGGACCCATCCCGTCTTCCCTTTCAAAAGTTTCTACCATTTGCAGCTCTTTACTTTCTTATTCTCTGATCATGCCTTTCTATTCCCTGGAAAGCATTTGTTTCCAAAGCTGTTCATCTCTGCCATTGCCCTGCTCTTTCCTTCCCCGAGTCAAAGCCTAGGCTATACATTTTGGCTATTTTTAAGTATAATCTAATATTCTCCAAGTATCCTCAACACAGTCATATGCTATCTAAAGGCTCTCTGAAATCATCTACCTCATCTTACAAAAGCTTCCCTACAGCCCTCCCTTTTGAATAGGAAGGCCATTCACCATTTCTCTCCCTTTTAAGCTCACAGCCTCAGCTGCCTAACCTACTTAGTCAGGGAAGATTTAATTCATCTCATAAATTTCTCATACTTGGCTTGTCCTCTTGTATTGCTCCCTCACCTAAAATCTGGCTGTGAATCTCTCTCTCCTTCTCAGTTTTTCCTGTCATTAATCTCACAGAGTACCAACTGTGATTCTTTCTCATAAGGGCATCCCTGCCAGCCTGATATAGGTGAATGGGAGACTTTTAGGTGGGGATATATAAGAGGAAATACCACCATAATATCCTCCAGCCTCGTGAAGGCACAGATACCATGGATGGCACAATACAGCAATGGGAAAGAAAGTATTTTAGGCTTTGCAGGCAGAGGTAAAAATCAAGCAGTTGTTCCCACCTAAAAGCTAATAGCCATTTTTGCATCTTACCTTTAAAAAATTCTAAATCCATTAATTGCCTACATGTTTTTATAAACAGAAAAAGGTGAACAAAAATTATATATCAAACTATTGGCAATAATTAAAATGGATGAAATGTGAAAGTAACTGGAAAATTTCTGGGTCTTTTTTTGTATAATGTTATGGTTTGCATACTGCACATACTTAAACAATTTGAAAGAAAACTTTAATGCATTATTACAATGTCTGGGACACGAAGCCAGAAGTTCTTGAAGACATCATTATTTTTCTTTACAACCTTGAATTATAATTTACATATAAAATATTTACACATTTTAAGTAAAAAATTCAAAAGAGCTTTCTTTTTATTTTTAAAGTCTGTGTTGACATATAATCGACATGCAATAAACTGCATGTATTTATAGTGTAGATTTCTGTAAGACCTGTTGTACACATCCACCTGTGGAAGCTCCATCACGGTCAGGATAGCAAATATACCCATTATCCGAAAAATTTCCTGTGCTCTTCTGGAGTCCCTCCTTCTCCAACTTCCTGTCCCACATGCATACACCCTTTTTGTACCCCAAGCAATTTACTGGTTGGCTTTCCGCTACTATAGATAGTTTGTACTTTCTAGAATATTACTTTGTTGGGCTTTTTTCACTCAGTCTTATTATTCTAAGATTCATTCATGATTTTTCATGTGTTAACAATATATTACTTTTCAATTGCTGAGTAATGTCCAAGCATATGGATATACCACACAATTTTTATCCATTAATCTCTTGTTGATATTTCAATTATTCTTAGCTTTTGACTGCTGCAAATAAAGCTACTATGAAAATTCAAATATATATATATATAAATACAATCCATTCTTAGCTCATAGGACATATTTGGTAGTTTATCAACCTGTTGAACAATACATTGGTGAACTCTAAGCCTAACTCTAGAAGAGGTAGAAATCGCTGACCATCTCCACACTTTTTCTCTTTCTTGGATTTAAAAGGCAGTATTACGTGAAGAGATCAGGCACAGGAGTCAGACCCTGGGCAAGTTACCTAACAGTTTCCTCAAGTGTCAATTGAGGATAATAATCCTACTACAGAGGATTGTTATGAAGACTAAGACTATGCCTGGAAATATCTACTGAATACTCAAAAATCTACTGAATACTCAAAAATGCTCGTTGCATTATTTGTATTACACTGATTGTCAAGACTGTTTTCTCTCAAGTACCTAAAGCCCACGTTGTCCATGAACACTTTCTGACAAAATTCAATTTTCCCACCAAAATCTTCTTTCTCACCAAGTTATAAACATCTGAATATACCATGAAGTGAAATCTTCCCCTTTAAATTTTAAATGATTCTCTTCTTTTTACAGGAATAATTCCAAACTTAGGCTTAGCATGTACCCTGAATTACCTTCCTAGCACAGCTCCTGCTCTCCCTCACTCACCCCTTTGCTCTGGCCGAATATTTTCCTCCCTGTCTCACGTTCCTTAGCACCCATAGTTTGCCTCCCTTATATCCTCTCTTCCTCCACCCTGTGCCTGTTCATGAGAGGCCCCACGATGAACCTGAGGAGACATCAAGTCTTCCTCCCTTCATTCCTCTCCCAAGGAGGGGCTGCATTGTGCCAAGAGCAAGATTGTGGCATGTTAAGACCCTTCTGTGGTAGTTAGATTCAGTTGTCAACTTGGCCAGGTGAAGGCACCTAGTTCTGTTGCTGTGGACATGAGCCAATGGTACGTGAACCTCATTTGTTGCTCATTACATCTGCAGTCGGCTAGGAGGCACGTCTGCTGCAATGAGTGACTGGTTTGACTTAATTGGCTGGTGCTTGAATGAGAGAGCACAACGTAGCACAGCCCAAGCAGCTCACATTCCTCATCTCAGCTTTCGCAGCTCAGCCCGGGCCTTTGAAGATGCAGAAAGAAATCAACACAGGGAAAGTTGTTGGAACCCAGGGGCCTGGAGAGAAGGCCAGCAGAGACCATCCTGTGCCTTCCCATGTAAGAAAGAACCTCAGTGGAAAGTTAGCTGCCTTTCCTCTGAAGAATTAACAAAATAAATCCTCTTTTATTAAAAGTCAATCCATATCTGGTGTGTTGCATTCCAGCAGCTAGCAAACTAGAACACCTTCTAACTTGAAAAAGTTAAAATGGCTGTGGTAGAAAGATCCCTAAAGAGATGGACAGAAAGATCAAAGTTGATGGTGGAGTTATACAGAGAAGATAGGATTTAACAAATGAATATAATTGCTAAATCATTACATTGATACTTCTTTTAGTCTCCAGTATTTTAGAGCTGCTGGAAGTAAAAACCTAAAATTGTGGAATTATAACCCATGCCAAACTCTGAAATACATTCTACAACTAATTGTGGTACTGTGCTTTGAAATTTATTGCTTTTTTGTATATATGTTATTTTTCACAAAAAAAAGAAGAAAAAGCCAATTGTGATGATTAAAAAATATTTATGCCTTCTTGCCTCCTATATTCTGGAGCAGCTGGAAGGAAAAATCTGAGAGGATTGTATGGTAGCCCCTGACAAACTCTGGGATCTGTCCTATAACTACCTGTTGAAGAGTGCTTTGAAAATTATTTCTTTTTTTCTTTCTTTGCTTTGTATATATGTTATGTTATATAACAAAAAAGTTAAAAAAAAAATTATGGCATGTAAGAAAGAGACTCTACTGAAAGTAGGAAAAGAGCTATGAATAGAAGAGGCCTGGCTGGGAGGAGGAGTAGGGATTTACTTTTGGTTCTTTAATTCCTTCTTTTTTTTTAACATGAGCAGACACCAGGAATTGAACCTGGGTTTCGGGCATGGCAGGTGAGAACTCTGGCTGCTGAGCCACCATGGCCCACCCCTTTAGTTCTTTTTATCTCTTCTTTCAATAAAATATTTTAATTCACAGAATAGGGGTCATCGTACATACACTGCTTAAAAATTGTATGCCACTAACCTATTTCTCTACTACAGCACTGCTTTCAATGGCTATATAGTATCCCATTACACGGTTACACATACTTTACTCAACCATTCCCTTATCGTGCAATATCTAAGAAGCTTCCACTTTTTCAGTCTTGCGATATAGACAATATACCACTACCATTACCAAGGTTCCATTCCATGTGTCTTTGCAGTTATTTTGTCCACAGAATATATCTCTTTGAGGGATGGGAAGAATATTTTGTTCAAAAGTTATTTAAAGGGTGCACGAATAGTTCAGTAGTTAGAATGCCTGCCTTTCATGTGGGAAACTTCGATTCCCAGACCATGCACCAAAAAATAAAAAATTAAAAAGTTACTTAAAGTAATTATTTCCTATGTGTACTTGTGTATTTATTGAAATATACAATCTTTTGTTTCTGTTTGTATTCAATTTTAGGACTGACTATTTTTATACTTTTTGAATTTAATTTTAGATTTTGAATATGTAAAACATTTTCCTGGTTCAAAAATCAAAATCCTATAAAAAGATTCATAGTCAGAGAATTCTTGCTCCCATCCCTATCCCTTCTACCTGCTTCCTGCCTCTAGGGTTTTCATTTGTTTCTGGCCTTGTTTCGCTTTTTTTTTCTTTTTAATTGTGTGTTTATATGCATGTATGGGTTTTTCAATAATAAATATATCTAGTCTTATTTCTTCTTTCTTAAAATTTTTTTCAAGTAGAAAACTGATGTAGAATAGTTCACAAGTCACAAATTTACAGCTCAATGAATTTACACAAAGTTAACATACCTACATAACCAGCAACTATATTTATCTCCACAAACATTTTACATAAACACAAGACTAGGCAAAACAGCTTCATCTGTAATAGTGAGATATTGGACTCATCCTAAATACTTATCCATGAGAAAATGTGAAATAAACTTTAGTACATCCACACAATGGAGTATATGAAGCATTAAAGAAGAATGCAAATAACTTTTCTGAACTTTTGTGGAGTAGTTTCCTGGTTATGTTATTTTGTGGGGGAAAAAAAGCAAGGTGGAAAAGAATATATAATGAATGCTAACTTTGTATTAAAAGGGAAGGGTTAGAAATACACAAATATTTCTCAGTAGATACAATTATAAATTTGGGGTTGATCAGCCAATATTGCTTAAGCACCATCTCAGCACAAAGCCTGGCACTAGATATTGAGGTGAGACCAAATCATTCATACTTTTCAGATTACATTTCTTGAACACAAAATCATTCAAACTTGTTCAAATTATATTTCTTGGGTACCTTTTCCCCCCAATAGCAAGTGGTTTCTGAAACAGTATTATAATAAATAATAATAGTATCTATCATTTATTAATAAAATGTCTCATTATATCATATATTATCTTTACATTAAATAGACAACAGATGGATATAGAGACAATAATAGAGACAGAGGTATCTCCTAACAAACAACAGTAAAGTCTTCAAATAAACATGCTAATTCAAATTCTTAGGCTCCCTGCTCCTCACTGCCACTTCGTATCCCGGGAAGCAAAGACTCACTGGTCACATGTATTCTACAAGAAAAGACAGCTCTGCTTCCTCAGTGCTAAGGCAGGCTAAAAGTGGTCCTTGCTTAGCCTCCCAAGATCTGAGTTTCTGACCATTTGCTATAGCTGCAAGGCCACCGGGGTACATGTGACCTAAGGTCAAGCCACTTTTCCTCCAACCTATAAACACAAAGAGTTCATTTCAGACCCAGTTTTTATTCCAGAACATGATTGTCCCTAAAAAGATCCAGTTTTCAAAACTTAAAAAGCCTACTTACTCCCCTACCAACCAAAGAAAGAGAAGGAATGCCTTCTATACTTCAGTGGAGGGTGGCCCTCTTCACACCCAGGGAAAGTGTTTGCTTCTTTCTAGATAGAGCCATAAAAAACAAAAGACTAGTTAAATCTTCATTGGGGTCCCTTTATGCATGGCATTCCATATTAGCTAATTAACCAAAGATAACTTTAATGCTTTTCTACTAAAATTTTATACTTCCCACTTATGTTCAAGATAACCATTGATATGAGTTTACTCCTGCTCTGAGGAACAGCTAGAGAAGGGACAGGAAGGTGACTGGAATAGCAATTTCAGGTGTAAGTGACCCCAGAGAGTCTACTACACCATAGAGGGAAGCCCTGGTTGCAAAAGCTGAAGAACAGAGATGCAGGGAACTGCAGATCTTCCAGCTAGTGCAAACAGCCTAACAAATGGAAGCCCTTTCAAAATGGAAGCCCAGACCCCTCAGGAGTAGGGGGACAGGCAGACAGGGACAAGGAAGTAAGCCAAGACACATTCCGGGAACTCTACCCTCAGGTGCACCACCCCCAGCCCACAACTCCTCCCATACCCCACACAACTGAACTCCATCTCTTGCACCCCCACTATGCTCCAAGTGCCCTCACCTCGACACCCCCAACCCACACCCTGTGAGGGTCTACCAACTTAGGGAATTTCACCCCATCCTTCCCCAGACCCTCACATGAGCCCTGAGCCCCTCGACCCCCATCTCCCCCTCCCTGGCCCCTACGGGTGGCACAACCCAGCCACAGGTGCTCACCTTCACGGCTGTGCCACACCAGCCACCAGCCCATACAGTCACACAAATCACTCGGGCCCGTCTGAGCCCTGTGCAGGCGCACCTCAGTGTAAGGCCCTCCCAGATCCGTCTGCACAGATCCCCGCCATGCCCCACCCGCACCCCGTAAGCGCTGACGTGCGCATCCAGGCCACACCCACCCTTAGCCCACGCAGATGCAACCCCAGCCCACTGTGCCCGAGCTCTGGGCCAGTGCATACCAGGTCCCCCCCCCCCACAGTGGTGCACACAAGAGACCCTTGCACACCAGAGATCCGTGGACACCAGGTCCTTGCCCCACAGACCTGCACACGCTCACAGCGACAACCTCCCTGTGGGGTGCCCACACATCCATGCACCGACCTGTTGAACCCTGCACTCCAAATCCTTGCCCCACACACGTGCACCCCTGTGCTGGTTTGAAAGGGTATATGCCCCCTAAGAAAAGCCATGTTTTAATATGGATCCCATTTCTTAAAGGTAAAATAGTCTCTATTCAATGCTGTGTATTTGGGACTGTGATGGGATCATCTCCCTGGTTGATGAGATCTAGTTAAGAATTGTTGTTAAACCGGATTAGGGGATGACATGTCTCCACCCATTTGAGTGGGTCTTGATTGGTTTACTGGAGTCCTATAAAAGAGGAAATATTTTGGAGACTCAGAGAGACTCGGAGAGAGCAGAGAATGCTGCAGCACCACAAAGCAGAGAGTCCACCAGCCAGCGACCTTTGGAGATGAAGAAGGGAAATGCCTCCCAGGGAGCTTTATGAAACCAGAAGCCAGGAGAGTAAGCTAGCAGATGACGCCGTGTCTGCCATGTGCCCTTCCAGCCGAGAGAGAAGCCCTGACTGTGTTCGCCATGTGCCTTTCCAGATGAGAGAGAAACCCTGAACTTCATCGGCCTTCTTGAACCAAGGTATCTTTCCCTGGATGCCTTTGATTGGACTTTTCTATAGACTTGTTTTAATTCTCGGCCTTAGAACTGTAAACTAGCAACTCATTAAATTCCCCTTGTTAAAAGCCATTCCGTTTCTGGTATATTGCATTCCAGCAGCTAGCAAACTAGAACAGATTTTGGTACCGGAGAGTGGGGTGCTGCTGTTACAGTTTGCAAATACCAAACATGTTGGAATGGCTTTTTAAATGGATAAAGGGAAGATTCTGGAGGAGTTGTGAGAAGCTTGATAGAGAAGGCCTAGAATGCTTTGGAGAGACTGTTGGGAGAAATGTGGACTCTAAAGATACCTCTGATGAGGCCCTAGACAGAAATGAAGCACGTGTTATTGTAGACTGGAAGGAAAGTGAGCCTTGTTTTAAAATGGCAGATAATCTGGCAAAATTGACTCGTGGCTTTGGCTGGAAGGCAGATTGTAAAAGCCATGAACTTGTATATTTAGCAGAAGAGATCTCCAAATTAAGTGTTGAAAGTGCAGCCTGGTTTCTCCTCACAGCTTATAGTGAAATGCGAAAGGAAAGAGATAAGCTGAGAACTGAACTCTTGAGTAAAAAGAAACTAGAAATTGAGGTCCTGGAAAATTCTGGGCCTACAGAAAGGGAGACTCCAGAGTATAGTGCCCTGAGTGTGGATTTAACCAAATGTGGAACCAGCCAGCCATTTCAGAGAAAGTCAGGATCGGACATGGAGTTATCCAGGAAAGATTTGTGGAAACTCCTTATGTCTGATGGGCATGATCCAAGGCTACTGCATAGAAAGCCAACGAGAGTGCTGTGGGACCTGTATAAACAGAGCCGCTGCCAGTCTGGACTGAGGGGTTCAGAGAAGGGACACATTGGAGGAAAAATAACTTCAGAGGCAAAACCGTGGAGGCTGAGGTCTGAAGTCAAGAAGCCTCGGGCCAGGAGAGTGGACCCACCCAAGCCCGTGGAGAGGGTGAGTTTGCCCCAAAGGCAGAGAATGGGCTTTCCACCTCGTTGCAGTGGGAGAGTCATGCCGCCTCAGGTCTTGGAGAGAGTGAAGCACGTTCCTTGGGGTTTGGGGAGAGCCTGGCTGCCACCACATGGAGGGGTTGAGCGTGTGCCCCGGAGATGGCAGAGAGCCCGGGTGTGGCCCCAATGCTTGGAGAGGGTGGAGCTGAGAGAAAGGTGGTCTCCCCAATATCCCCCAAGGTTGCATTCAGAGAGAGGCAGGCGTAGGCATTTGGAAAGGGTGGGACTGCCACTTTCTAAAGCCCTGAGGATAAATGACTCTCAGACTTTGAACTCTAATGGACTTTGCCCTGCGGGTTTTCAAAACTGTATGGGTCCGGTGACCCCTGTGTTCCTTCCTCCCTATGGAAATGTGTATATGTATCCTATGAATATTCCTCCTTTGTATGTTGGCAGCAAATAACTTGTTATGAGTTTTCAAAGGTCCAAAGCAAATGGAGAAAATTTTGCCTTAGGACAGACCATGCCTGTAACTGACTTGATGAGATTTTATACTGTCTCTAATTTGATACTTTGTTTGTATTGCTACTGAAAGGTTTAAGGATATCTGATATTGTTATGAAATTAATGTATTTTGTATATGGGAAAAACATGTCTTTTTTAGGGGCCAGAGGGTGGAATGTGCTGGTTTGAAGGGAAGTATGCCCCCTAAGAAAAGCCATGTTTTAATATGGATCCCATTTCTTAAAGGTAAAATAGTCTCTATTCAATGCTGTGTATTTGGGACTGTGATGGGATCATCTCCCTGGTTGATGAGATCTAGTTAAGAATTGTTGTTAAACCGGATTAGGGGATGACATGTCTCCACCCATTTGAGTGGGTCTTGATTGGTTTACTGGAGTCCTATAAAAGAGGAAATATTTTGGAGACTCAGAGAGACTCGGAGAGAGCAGAGAATGCTGCAGCACCACAAAGCAGAGAGTCCACCAGCCAGCGACCTTTGGAGATGAAGAAGGGAAATGCCTCCCAGGGAGCTTTATGAAACCAGAAGCCAGGAGAGTAAGCTAGCAGATGACGCCGTGTCTGCCATGTGCCCTTCCAGCCGAGAGAGAAGCCCTGACTGTGTTCGCCATGTGCCTTTCCAGATGAGAGAGAAACCCTGAACTTCATCGGCCTTCTTGAACCAAGGTATCTTTCCCTGGATGCCTTTGATTGGACTTTTCTATAGACTTGTTTTAATTCTCGGCCTTAGAACTGTAAACTAGCAACTCATTAAATTCCCCTTGTTAAAAGCCATTCCGTTTCTGGTATATTGCATTCCAGCAGCTAGCAAACTAGAACAACCCCCTTCCCCCACCACCTGGCACAAGTGCCCTGTTCCCACACCAGACAGGTGCTTATGTGCACATCTGTGCTACATGACCCCCGCCCTGCACGTGCATGGACCCGAGCCCCAACCCCAACCCCCCTGCCCACCACCTGCACATCTGCCCACCAGGCATCACTGGCCCCTGACCAAGAGCCTGTAACTCCTGCGACCTGTGCCCCACCCCTACACACCTCCACATCCACATCCCAAGCTCCCTGGACCCCTTTCCCCACAAGGAGGCACCCGTGCTCCGCCCTCCCCTCCCTGCGCCCTGAACCCTGTGCCACCCACCCTACATCCTGATACCCGTGACCCCCATGCTCCACGCGCCCACCCACATCCTGCCTGTTCATCAGCCCACATGCATCCATTCAACCGCTCCATCCACCTCGCGCTGCACCCTACCTCTGTGTCCCCCATGCTCCAAGGCCTGCCTGAGCAGAACCCCACCACCACGGCTCCTGCACCTCATCTCCACAACCCCGCACCCCACACCCCAGGCACACAGGCACCAATGTAGCATCCCTGACCTGTGTGGCTACACCTGTGCTGCAACCTTTCACCACACTGTCATACCCTGCATCCTGCTCCATATCCATTCTGCAAATATAAAGCTTTAGACTACTGAAGGAAATCAAATTCCAAAATAACCCTATCAAGATATTTACATGCCTCGAAGGCAACAGAAGATCACTAAGTATATGATGATGCAGACAGACATAGCCCAGACTAATGACCAAATTAAAACACCAGAGGAGATGCAGACTTTGGAACAATTAATCAGAAATGTTCATATGATTACTAAAAAAAAATCAGTGGGATGGCTAATGACATAAAGGACATCAAGAAGACACTAGAAGAGCAAAAAGAGGAATTTGAAAGAATAAATAGAAAAATAGCAGATATCACAGAGATTAAAGATGCTGTAGATCAAAGAAAAAATATACTAGAGACACAACCCCAGATGTGAAGAGGCAGAAGAACAAAATAGCAAACTAGAGGATAGAGCAGCTGATTTTGGACACACAAAAGAGCAAATGGCAAAAAAGATGGAAAAATTTGAATTGGATCTCAGGGTAACGATGGACAAAATGCATGCAAATATAAGAATTATCAGTGTCCCAGAAAGAGAAGAGAAGAGTAAAAGGCTAGGAAGAATTAGTTGAGGATATAATGGGAAAAACTTCCCAACCCTTATGAAGAACATAAAAAGGCAAATCAAAGAAGCCCAATGAAACCCAAATAAAATAAATCCAGATAGGCCTACCCCAAGACACATTTGAATCAGTCTGTCAAATGTTGAAGAGAAGCAGAAAATCCTAAAAGCAGCAATAGAAACTAACAATCTACTACATACAATGGAAACCACATATGACAGTTCAGACTGCTCAGCTGGCACCATGGAGGCGAGAAGGCAGTGGTATGATATGGTCATGATCCTGACAGAGAAAGACTTCCAGCCAAGAATTCTGCACCCAGCCAAACTGTACTTCAAAACTGAGGGAGAGATTAAAATTTTCACAGACAAACAAATGCTGAGAGACTTAGTCATCAATAGACTGGTCCTACAAGAAATACTAAAGGGAGCTATGCTACCCAACACCCATCCCCCCGCGCTCCCCCCCCCAAAAAAACAGGAGAGGGAGGTCTGCTAGAGAGCATAGAACTGAAGAGTATCAGTAAGGGTAAAATAAAGGATAAAAGGAGATAGAGGGAAAAGAATACAGATATCTGGCTAATAAAAGCCAAAGGATTAGATGTGAATTCAAGAAAGGCATTTCCAATAATAACTTTTTTAAGGGACTAAACTTACCATTTGAAAGATATAGAGTGGCAAAATGGATTGAGACATATAATACAGCTACATAATGTTTAAAAGAGACTCATCTTAGACATAAGGATACACATGTATTGAAAGTGAAAGGATGAAAAAGATATTCCACACAAGCTGTAACCAAAAGAAAGCAGAAGTAGCTATATTAATATCCGACAAAATAGACTTTAGATGTAATGACATCATAAGAGACAAAGAAGGACTTTATATATTAATTAAAGGGACAATTCAACAAGAAGAAATAACAATCATAAATGTTTATGCTCCCAACCAAGGAGCTCCAAAGTACTCGAGAGGAACGCTGGCAAAACCGAAGGGAGCAATAATAGTAGCAGACTTCAGTACACCACTCTCCTGTACAGACAGAACAACCAGACAGAGGATCAGCAAGGAATCAGAGAACTTGATAAATGAATTAGACCTAACAGATATATATACAGGTCATTAAACCCCAAAACACCAGGATACACATTCTTCTCTAGTGCTCATGGAACATTCTGCAGGATAGATCATATGCTGGGGCACAAAACATGTCTTTATAAGTTTAAAACATTGAAATTATTCAAAGCACTTTCTATGATCACAATGGAATGAAGCTAGAAATCAATAACCAACAAAGAAGGAGAACTTTCACAAACACATGACGATTAAACAACATACTCTTAAACCACCATTGGGTCAAAGAAATTGTTAGAGAAATCAGTAGCTTTCTGGAGACCAATGACAATGAAAATATAAGTATGAGAACTTTTGGGATGTGTCAAAGGCTGTGCTGAGAGGGAAATGTATAGCCTTACATGCATATATTAACAAAGAAGAGCCTTCCATGCAGGAGACCTGGGTTTGGTTCCCAGACCATGCACCTAAAAAAAAAAAAAAGAAGAAAGAACAAATATGAAGGACTTAACTACTCACCTGGAGAAGTTACAGAAAGAGAAACAAACTAGCCCCATAGCAAATAGATGAGAAATAACAAAGATTAAAGCAGAGTTAAATGAATGAGAGAACAAAAGAACAATGGAAAGAATCAATAAAACCAAAAGTTGGTTCTTTGAGAAAATCAATAAAATTGATGTACCACTAGCAAGGCTGACAAAGGAAAAAAGAGAGAGGATGCAAATAAACAATCAGATTTAAGAGAAGGGTTATTATCACAGATCCTGAAGAAATAAAAAAGAATGATAAGAGGATACTATGAACAACTATATGCCAACAAATTAGACAACTTAGATGAAATGGACAAATTCTTGGAAACACACATATAAAAAATATGAAGAAAGGATATGAATAAGCAATATGTAGAAAATAAAGTATATATGGTTCCAAAAGCACAAATGACTGAAAAAAAATATTTATCCTCTTTGAAAGAGAAAGGAACACAAATGAAAACTACAAAATGTCTTTTATCTCCCATCAAATGGTAAAAGAATCTAAAGATTTGATAAAACTGTGTGGGTGAGAACATGAGAAAAACAGGTACTTGTATATATTGCTGGTGAGAGAAAAATTGATACAATGTCTATGGAAGTCAATCTGATAATTCCTATCATTTCATTTGACCTAGTAATACAATTTTAGGAATTTATCATATATGTACTTGCAATATGCACCAAAGGAATTATGTAAAAAGATACTCATTGCACTATTAATTATAATAGGAAAAAACTAGAAACAACCCTAAAAGTATACCAGTAACAAACTGGCTAAATTAAATACAGTACATTTATATAATGGAATATTATATGGCTACTAAATATCTAGGCAGCTCTATATGTATGATATGGAATAATCTACAAGGTAAACTGTTTGGTTAAAAAAAAGGGCATGTATAGAATAGTATATAAGTTATTCATTTGATTAAAAAATACCTAAAAATGTTTAAGAATACAATAAATATCTCTGAAAATATATTAAAAAAATAACCTTTCATATGTCTTGATCCCATTTTACCTCCTGGCCACAGCTGCTCTGCAAAACTTCTCAGAAGACATCAGAATGTGAACATAATACTCTATCCCCAAAGTGACCTAGGACTTCCTCAAAATTCTGAAGATAAACACATTGCCTAATGATCACTCTAACCCTTGATTTCTTTTGCCAGCTGTCAGGCATGATAACCACCTTCAAAGCATTCAGAAAAAGTCATCTTACTTCCTTTAAAAAGTGAAAGTAAAGAACATAACCTATTCTTCTCAATAACCTCTTCCCTCCCCCCACCTTCAAAACTTCATCAATTATAATTGCTATGCTAATTTTGTTAATGACATAATGTGGCCATGAGGACCAAGGATGAGCTGTTTTCTATAGTTTCCTCTGCATGTCCAGTAAACCTGCCCATATTGTCTGGTAGTTTGGGTATTCGGCAATTCCTATGCTTTGCTTATCACTGTCATGAAGCTGATGTGGCCTGTTATTCTAAATCACACTCTAATACGACCTAAATATGGACCTCCTGGCAATTGGCAGCTCACTGATTTTTTTTTTTTTTTTTTTTTGCTTTTTCACTCTCATTTATTTCACTATTCTATTCTCAGTTGGATTTCTTAACTGAGTATCTTCATATGGGGGTTGATCCACTTGGCAGGTAACTCTAGAATATTTGATCTTAAAAAAATAGTTATGTAATTTATTTGCTCATGCAGATAAAACCAACATCACTTAAGATCAAAGGAAGAAAGTTTTATTATGTCTAGAATCTAAATTTCTGTAGCACATAATCTAACTCAACCTATCTGGATAGATCATTTACAATTCAAATACAGGGAGCCCAGAATAAGAATGAGGACCTGTAATTCTGTGTAGCTTAATGTAATGCCTGGATACATCCCAGAGTATATTAAGCAGATAATCAATAAGTATTGGCAAAGTCCTTTGAGGGATGGGAGAAAAATTATGGAATTATTAAAATTTACCACAGGGGAAACCCCAGACACTGTGCCATACATTAGGGGCACCCAAATCAATAGGCCAAGCCCTTGAACTTGAGGCTTGCTCTTGTGAAGCTTATGTATATAGCGGAGTAGTATAGCCTACCTATAGGTATGCCTAAGAGTCAACTCCAGAGGACCTCTTTTGTTGCTCAGATGTGGTTTCACTCTCTCTAAGCCCAACTCTGCAAGTGAAATCATTGCCCTCCCCACTATGTGGGAAAAGTCTCCTTGGCGGCATGAGAGATGACTCCCAGGGATAAGTCTGGCCCTGGTACTGTGGGATCAACAATGCCATCTTGACAAAAAAGGAAAAAAGAAGTTTAACAAATAAGGTATCAATGACAGAGAGCTCAAATAGAGTTGAGAGGCTACACTGGAGGTGACTCTTACAATATGCTTCAGTTAGACATTGCTACCTACCATAACTTGCCAAACCCCAACCAAAACCATTCCTACCTACTCTAAAGAACATCTGGGACATTATATAAGATTCTACAAAGTTCCATGCACTAGAATAACTTTCCAAAACCTACAACCTGCTGATGGGTAACTCAACCAGATAAGTCCTAAAATGTAGAGAGGCCAGCCTTTCCCGAACATCAACTAGTTCCATCCCCCATCCCCTATTACTGACAGCCCCTTCCAATGTGAAAAAGTTGGAATGGGCATAGTTCAAATACTCCTAAATAGTGGGAGAAAGATCAAAGGTGATGGTGGAGCAATACAGAGAAAGTTGGGTTTAACAAATGAATATGAGTGTTGAATCATTATGCTAATATTCCTTTTAGCCTCCAGTACCTTAGAGCAGCTAGAAAAAAATCTAAAATGGTGGAATTGTAATCCATACCAAACTCTGAAATAGACTCTACAACTAATTGTTATGACATACTTCGAAATTTATTGCTTTTAGGTATATATGTTATATTTCATAGTAAATAAAGCTCGGGAAAAAAACAACATCACTGCTTTGAGGAATGTGGCAGGTCTGCTTTCTCTGCAGTGGTTGATAAATTTCCTTTTTTCAATGGCGCAACAAGGACACATATCCACTCAAGTAAATTAACATTCCAAGCCTGAAAATTGATTTGAGAACAATAAATTCATAAAATGCTAATAACAAGTATGATTCAAATTCACTAGTTATCAAAGAAACAAATATAAGACAATTATGAATCTTTTTCACCTTCAAAATTGTGAATCCTTTTGTAAATGATAACACTGTGGTGGAGGAATACTTGTCTAAGCCACATGGCTGATAGCAATGAAGGCAGGCCACCTGACTTCAGAACACGAGTACCAACAATATTGTATATTATATACCCCAAGATGATGTTTAAATAAACCATAGTATAATTATAGGATCAGTTACTAAAATTCATGCTTTTTAAGAATAATTAATGATACTGAAAAATGTTTATGGCATTATATTAAATGAAGAAAGCAAGAAACTAAACTATATATCCATCATGATCCCAATTTCAGATTTTAATACAGAGATATAGGTATATGTGTGTTGATTTGCGTGTCAAGTAGAGATTCCCCCCTTTACAAGTTGAACAAAAGTGGCTTAAATCCTTAATTTCAGGTCTTATAGACCCTAATAAAGGTAATTTTGAAGTCTGGCAAGTGCAAACTCTGTAGGGTAGACCACAGCTGGAAACTCTTATAAAGATAATTCTGAAATTGAGTCTAAGGTTGAGGCAGAAATTCTTCTTTCTAGTTTCTGAAATCCTTAATTCTGACTTTTAAGACCTATAACCTTTTGGGTGAGGATACTCCCCACAGTACTGCAGACAATCTCCTTTGTTGATTGTAAATGCAAACAGCTGATTATAGATAGAGAGCCATTCACAAAACATCCTCACAATAAAAATCAGGCCAGTGCTTGCTTGACCAAACAAATGAACACCGTAACCTAATCAAGTTGACACATGAAATTAACCACCACAAATGAAACTGTAGAATTTATTAAGGATTTGTAAGGAAGATTAAGAAGTTCATATTATCAATGCAAACAATTTCAAATTGGACATTAAATATTATCGTCTAAAAAAATATTTTTACCCTTCCAGCACAAGGAAATTTGCACTGGCCATCTGTCCCTTGAGTTACTTATATCTCATGGGGACAGCTTTCTTCACTCTTCTTTTCTTCTCTATCCCTCATCCTCTAGAGCAGTAAAATAAAGTGCTCTATCTTCCCAGGCAAAGCTATTTAATTTTCTCATGTTTAGCTGGGCCTCCAGGACAACAGTCCTCTCTGAGTCCTGACTTCTATCCAAAGATGCTTATTTTGCCAAATAGAGATAGCTTCCATCCTTGACGTAATCCTGGAACCGGTCATTAAAATTGTGTTCTCAATTCTGGCTACTCAGTGAAATTCTTGAGTTGTCGTTTGTTTTTTTAAAACAAATATTAATTACTGGGCCCTTTGGATTGTCTAAGGGTGTTGACTTGCCATTGATTCTTCTTTTTGTATCTATGTGATTATAATGTGCAGTAAGATAGCAAACCACCATGCTGAAATAAAATATTCATATTTTTACACATACACCAAATTTTCTTGATTTTATGGTGCATGTTTTTTCACAGCTTAATATTTTTTAAAAAATTGGGATGCATCTAATAATTTATATCAAGAAAACTTACAAGTTGCCAGATAGATTAAGTTGTGACATACTTGTTATTTCTTGCAATGCATGTGGGAATGTTGCCCAATCCCTCCAAATATATCATGCAGTCTTCAAAGTTGGAGAGTTTGGTGTGACTGATTCATGCATCATGGAGAACTATTATTTGGGCATTGACAATCTATGAATAAAAACTTCTGGCTGAATTTCAAGAAAAACTTGTGATGTATAATTCAATAGTAAAAAAAAAAAAATTATGAGTCTAACCAAATAGGAAATGCAGATAAAATCCGTTTTTTTTTTTTTTTCATATACGTCAACATTAGACCATAGATAAAGATGTCAAAGGGATCCGGATTTGAAGCATACATTAAGGGGAGCAGCACATGACAGAGATAATCTGTTCCACTATGAATGTCCAAAAGAGACTCAAAATGAACTTTAGATTCAGAATGAGAAGGGAGCTTAGTTGCAAATTTTTGTAAGAAGAAAGTGGTATGCAATCATTGGCCTTTATTTTCTGTAAAATAAAAATGCATCTTTAATTTGTTTTTCCTTGAGATACATTAAGTAAACCAACCTTTCATTTTATACTGGATGATCCCTTAGAATTAACAAACTATAATACACACAGATTAATACTTACAGAAAAACAACTGGAATGAAACAGATAATAACATTCTCAAGCACTGTTAAGAGATATACTTAAAAATGATTTTATTTGCTTCTTTACCTTTTCTTCACTCTCCAAATTTTCCAATGAGTATGGATAACCTTCATAATTAGGAAAAACAAGGAATGTTATAAAAACAAATACTGTATATGAACACAGTTATGTCATTTAATTTTTTCTATTTCTCACACATCCCCAATAAAAATCAATGAACAAAAATGCAAATATCAAAATAAAAGAAAGAGAAAAGTCAAAATTGGATTTCACTGGGCTTAAACCATATGCCTTTTAATCACAATAAATTTTTGTTATTTAAGAAAAGTCTAAAAGCTAAAAGGTTAAACCTTTCTTCATACCTCTTCTCCCCACCCCAAACTTTAATTAAACCCAAAGCCCAGCTTACTGGAATAATGTTAAATGTGCCAGAAAAGAGAAGCTAAGAAGCTGTCCACCTTCTCCCTCTCCAACATTTCTCATCCGAATGGCATGCTGTGAAACACACACTTAAAATTGATTGGTATTAATGCATACACACAGGTTCCAAAATGTCAGCAAGATGCATTTGCTTTCAAGTTATAATAATTCTGCTGATTATGAAGTGGTAGGTAAATAAATCTTAGTTATTCATAAAATGTTTTAAGGTCCTATCAGATATATGCATAGAATTTTCCTTCTCTACTGCCTTACTTTCGTTTATTTATATATTCAGTTGATAAAACTATGTGCCAGGCATTGTTCTAGCCCTAGGGAAACAGTAAGGAACAAAATACGCAAGGTCTCTACCCATGATCAACTTATATTCTAATGAGGTTAGTCAATAAACAAGAAATAAATTAGAGAATATGTGCACAGAATGCACTAAAAAAGAAAAACTTGTTACAGAACCCCTGAGGTGAGGTAGGAAGAAGAGAAGAGGGACTTTAGTAAGTTTGGCTGGGGAAGGACCCTCTGAGAAAGCCATACTTATGCTGAGATTTGAGTGATAACAAGATAGTACTGAGTTGAATAGTGTCTCCCCAAAATTCATGTCCACCCAAGCCTGTGAAAGTGACCTTATTTGTAAACAGGATCTTGCATATAAACAGGTTAAGATGAGATCTTATGGATGATGGTGGACCCTATATGACTGATGGCCTTATAAGGAGAAGGAAATTTGGACACAGATACACAGGGAAAACACTATGTGTTGAGGAGGCAGAGATTGGGGTGTTGTGTCTACAAGCTAAGGAATGCTAAGAATTGCTTGCAACCACCAGAAGCTAAGACAAGAACTTCCGCTACGGGCTTCAGAGAGAATATGGCTTGTCAACACCTAGGTTTCAGATTTCTAGACACCAGAACCACAAGACGATGAATTTCTGTTATTACAACTGGGTAATTTGTTATACCACCTTAGGGAATCAACATATCCTGCAAAGATCTAGAAAAGAACATTTCAGGCAGGGGAAACCACAAGGGCAAACACCATGAAGTCAACAAGATGAGATGAGAGAATAAATAGAGGCCAGATCATGGATGACTGTGCAAACCAAAGAATGGAATTGGAATATTACTCTATTTGTTATATGAATCCTTTGAAGTAACATGATGTGATTTATGAGGCTTTTAAAAATTCACAACACAGAATGAAGAGATGCACATTATCCCTTCCCTAATGTGTTCACACCTTCAGAACTAAATTGGAAATGAGAACATTTTAGAAAAGTCATAAAACCTGGGATCAGGTCCTAGCTCTTCCATCCAGAAGCTACATTTCCTCAGTTAAAATACTTGAAGTTCTACACCTCCACTTCTACATTTGTAGGATGGAAATAATACACCATAGCACTGAAACGAGATCCAGGATTTGAAATCACCCATAGTTCCTTCCATCCTTCCCATGAAGACCAGGAGATACAGAGCAGGCAGATTCTTGGAATAAGCACCTATAGGACCCAGTTATAAAAGCTGATGGAAGAAGTAAGGCAAAATAAGTGGACCCTTTGTCTTAGGTTGAGTTCCTCCAAAGCTGACTCAGGGACAAGGGTATGAGTTGAAGTAGTTTGAGAAGTGATAATGGAATAGACAAGTGAGAGAGAAAAGGAAAGGAAGTAATAAATGGAACACCATCAAGCAGACTACCACTATGAAGTGGGGACTCAGTTACACTGGGGAACTCTGGACAACAGTGAGGCTATACCTTGGAGTTTTCTCAACTGAGGGGTAGTGGAGCTTGGCATTTTTTCCATCAGCTCCTTCAGTCATTGATTGAGTACTGCTTCTGCACTTCCAGTCTGCTCCACACTTGGGCTGAGATGGCTCCCACGACCAGAGAAAGCCATAAGCAAAGAGTCACAGAACCATGAGCAGGACTGGGTAGGCATGCACAGGAATGGTGGGTACCAAGGACAAATGGCTGGGGCACCAATATCTGCCACACCCTGGGTCTTCCCCAACACATATAAAGGCCTTCTTACTGCCAGAGCTGCCAGCCAACAAAAGATGATTATCTCCATACTGTGACAACCTGGGAATACTGCACATGATGATGCCCACTATCTAACACCACCTGGAGCCCTTCACAAAATATTATTCAAAGGGCCAAGGCCCCAGTCCTACATTTCTAGTTGCATCTACAAGATAACTCACAGTCCTGGCTTCCTCTTAGATCAGGTTGAAATCATACTTGTTCAGAATTCTAACCTCTAGGAGAGTTTTCCATTAATACCCTTCCTTTTTAAGAAAAATTTGAAGTCATTATACTTTGAGAGTAACCAGGATTTACTAAGTTTAGTCATCAGGTAGGATTTATTATATTGTTAGTATCTAAAGGCCAGATCAAGAGCCAGGACTTTTTAACTGTATTTTTTATTGTGAAATATAATATATATACAGATAAGCCACAAATTTCAAAGCACAGAACAATTAGTTATAGAACAGATTTCAGAGTTTGGTATGCTTTAGAGATGCTTACACCCCAGCAGAAGTTGTCATGAGATGTAAAGGAAGCCAGAACCTGGAGAGAACCAAGAGAAACCAAGAGATGAAGGCCAGCCCTGGAAAAGTAAAGTGAGGAAATTCCCAAGGGAACAGAGGCTGAAAGCAACAGAGCCCAGGAGCAAGGGACCAGCAGATGCCAGCCATGTGTCATCTAGCTGACAGACGTGTTGCTGACCCGTCAACTTTCCTTGAATTAAGGTTATCTTTCCCTGGATGCCTTAGTTTGGACAATTTTATAGGCTTAAAATTATATATTTGTAACTTATTAAATTTCCCTTTTTAAAAACTGTTTCAGCTCTGGTATATCACATTCCAGTAGCTTACAAACCAAAATGGTATGGGATACAGTTCCACAATTTTAGGTTTTTCCTTCTAGCTACTCCAGGACACCCGAGACTGAAAGAAATACCAATCTAATGATTCAGCAATCATACTCATTTGTTAAATCCTATTTTCCCTGCTATAAATCTACCTTCTCCTTTGATCTTTTCCCAATCTTTAGGGGCATTTGAGCTCTGCCCATTCTAACTTTTTCATGATGGAAAGAGCTATCAATAACATGGGATAGGGGGATGGAATTATTTGATGTTCTGGGGTGGCCAGCCCCTCTGGGTTTCAGGACCAATCTGACCTAGGAACACATATGGAGGTTGCAGGCTTCTGGAAAGTAATCATAGTACATAAAACCTTTGCAATCATAGATAAAGCCCTAAGTGTTCTTCAGGATTGGCAGGGATAGTTTTGGTTGCAGTTTGGCAAACCATGGTAAATAGTGATATCTAGCTGAAACTTGATGAGAGTAGCCTTCAGAATAGACTCTCGATTCTATTTGATCTCTCAGCTACCGATACCTTATTTTGTGACACTTTTCTCTGTTTTGCCCGGGAAGGCATTGTCATCCCACAGTGCCAGAGCCAGGCTCATTCCTGGGAGTCATATCCCAGATTTCCAGGGAGATTTTCACCCCTAGATGTCACCCACATAGCGGGAAGGCACTGATATTACTTGCAGACCTGGGCTTAGGGACAGAGAGGCCACAACTGAACAACAGAAGAGGTCCTCTGGAAGTAACTCAGATATAACTGTAGGTAGATGTATTAGTTAGGGTTCTCTAGAGAAACAAAATCAACAGGAAATATCCATAAATATAAAATTTATAAAACTGTCTCATGTAAACTTTGGAATGTAGAGTCCAAAATCCATGGGGCAGGCTACGAAGCTGATGACTCCAATGGAGGGTCTGGATGAACTCCACAGAAGAGGCTTGCCAGCCAAAGCAGGAAGAAACAGGGTAGCTTTTCTGAATCCTCCTTAAAAGCCTTCCATTGATTCTATTAAACATCACTCATTGCCAAAGACACACCCCTTGGTTGATTACAAATGGAATTAGCTGTGGATGCAGCTGGAGTGCTCACGATATAATTCTATGAAATGTCCTCATAGCAACAGACAGGCCAGCACTTGTCCAACCAGACAAAGATGTACCACCACCTGGCCAAGTTGATACATGAACCAAACAATGATAGCCCACTCCTTGCCAACTTGGCAGTTACACACATCACCTTAGACCATACTTAATTTCTAAATAGGAAACAATAAAAGACACATTTTTTTTTCTTGCCTAACAATACTTAACTGTCCTGTACACATCTGGAAACACAATAAATCTCCCTAGAATAGAGTGCAAGTCCTTGGGTAATATTCATTCTTAAACTTGATATCATACAACTGAAATACTATGACATTAACAAAATAGCACCACAGTCCTCATTTCTATAACTGATCATGTGGTCATAGTTCATATTTATCACTACCTTCTTCTACTACCCATTCCATGTCCCCTTTATTCTCAGCAAGCACTTCAGCTGGCTGCAGTTCTTTGCCTGGTGGGTGAGCCAAACCTTCATTCCTAAGGTTTCAGAGCCATTGGTGGTCCTGCCTGCATTGGGTTGTTGCAATTTTCCATGAATTTTAATCACAGGGCATGGTAGTACTAAAGGACATCCTAGTGGATCTCCTATATTCCAGGAAAACTCCTCTTTCTCCATTGTGTAGTTGCAGTCCTATTTACCCCTGATACCCAGGGTCAATCACCCCAGCAAGTAACATAATCCCCTTCTCGGCTTGATCCAGGAGCAAGAGTAGCCCAAAGTGACCAGGTAGCAGTCTTGATCCAGTTCAATGGAATCATTGTTATTTCTCCTGGTAGAAGTACTCCCCCTTGTGGAACTAAAACTTGTAGACCAGCAGAGCTCACAGTTGCAGGGACAGGAAGCAAAAATTTTCCTAATGAATCACTAGGGGTAATAGTGAGTGCTGCCACTCCCATTTCTACCCTTTGGTTTCTGAACCCATGGATCCTGGCTATGAGAGAAAAAGCACCATACAGTGGATGCTGATTCAAAGCATGCACAGTTTCCTGGAGAACATTACCCCAGTCCTTCAAGGTACCACCACCTAATTGGCACCGTAATTGAGTTTTCAAAAGGCCATTCCACCATTCTATCAATCCAGCTGTCTCTGGATGATGGGGAACATAGTAGGACCAGAGAATTCCATGAGCATGTGCCCATTCCTGTGCTTCATTTGTGTGAAGTGGGTTCCTTGATCAGAAGCAATGCTATGTGGAATACTATGACGATGCATAAGGCATTCTGCAAGTCCACAGATGGTAGTTTTGGCAGAAGCATTGTATGCAGGGAAAGCAAACCCATATCCAGAGTATGTGTCTATTCCAGTTAGAACAAATCACTGCCCCTTCCGTGAAGGGAGTGGTCCAATGTAATCAACCTGCCACCATGTTGCCAGCTGTTCACCTTGGGAAATGGTGCCATATCAGCGGCTGAGTGTGGGTCTCTGCTGCTGGTAGATTGGGCACTCAGCAGTGGCTGTAGCCAGGTCAGCCTTGATGAGTGGAAATCCATGTTGATGAGCCCATGCATAACCTCCATACCTAACACCATGACCACTTTGTTCATGAGCCCATTGGGCAATGACAGGAGTTGCTAGGGAAAGAGGCTGACTGGTATCCATAGAACGGGTCCTCTTATCCACTTGATTATTAAAACCTTCCTGTGCTGAAGTCACCCTCTGGTGCACAATCACACGGGACACAAATATCTTCATGTTTTTAGCCCACTCAGAATGGTCTATTCACATACCTCTTCCCCAGACCTCTTTGTCACCAATTTTTTCCAATTATGGTCTTTCTAAGTTCCTGACCATCCAGCCAAACCATTAGCAACAGCCCATGAATCAGTATAGAAATGCACCTCTGGCCAGTTTTCCTTCCAAGCAAAATGAACAACCAGGTACACCGCTCAAAGTTCTGTCCATGGGAGGATTTCCCCTCACCATTGTCCTTCAAGGACCACCCAAAAAGGGGTTGGAATGCTGCAGCTGTCCACTTTCAGGTGGTACCTGCATATTGTGCTGAACCATCTGTAAACCAGACCTGAGTTTTCTCTTCCCCAGTCAATTCTCTGTAAGGAACTCCCCAAGAGGCCATAGCTCTGGTCTGGGAAAGAGAAGGTAATGTGGCAGGAGTGGAGACCATGGGCATTTGGGCCAGTTCCTCATGTAACTTACTTGTGCCTTCAGGACCTGCTCTGGCCTTAACTTGTATACACCATTTCCATTTTATGATGGAGTGCTGCTGCACATGCCAAACTTTATGGCTTGGTGGGTCAGCTCATGATAGGCAACTCAGGTCTCACGGTAACTTGGTGACCCACGGTTAAGCATTCAGTTTCTACTAAGGCCCAGTAGCAGGCCAAAAGCTGTGTCTCAAAAGGAGAGTAGTGGGCGGGCCGCGGTGGCTCAGCGGGCAAGAGTGCTTGCCTGCCGTGCCGGAGGACCCCGGTTCGATTCCCGGCCCCAGCCCATGTAAAAAACAAACAAACAAACAAAATATAATAAAACAAGAAAATGTTTAAAAATGTTTCCCTTTCTTCCTCCCTTCCTTCCTTCTATCCTTCCTTCCTTCTCTGTCTTTCCTTCCCTTCCTCCCTTTCTCTTTAAAAAAAAAAAAAAAAAGGAGAGTAGTTATCTGCAGCAGATGGTAAGACTTTGCTCCAAAATCCTAAGGATATGTGGTGTATTTCTCCTATAGGGGCCTGCCTTGGGCTCCAGACAGCATCTCTATTTGCCACTGATACTTCCAGCCCCATTGGATCCGCTGGATCATATGGTCCAAGTGGCAGAGCAGTCTATACAGCAGCCTGGATCTGTCACAGGGTCTCTTGTTGTTTAGGTCCCCACTTAAAATTAGCAGTTTTTCTGGTCACTCAATAAGTAGGCCAGAGTAACACGCCCAAATGAGGAATATGTTGTCACCAAAATCCAAAGAGACCAACTAGGCATTGTGCCTCTTTTTTGGTTATAGGAAGGGCTGGATGCAGCAACTTAGCCTTTACCTTAGAAGGAATATCTGAACATACTCCACACCACTGGATACCTAGAAATTTCACTGAGGTGGAAGACCTCTGTATTTTTGTTGGATTTATCTCCCATCCTCTGACACGCAAATGCCTTACCAATAAGTCTAGAGTAGTTGCTACTTCTTCCTTAGTAGGTCAAATCAACATGATATCATCAATATAACGGACCAGTGTGATGTCTTGTGGGAGGGAGAAATGATCAAGGTCCCTGCGGACAAGATTATAACATAGAGCTGGAGTGTTGATATACCGCTGAGGTAGGACAGTGAAAGTATACTGCTGACCTTGCCAGCTGAATGAAAACTGTTTCTGGTGGTCCTTTCTAACAGTTATTGAGGAAAAAAGCATTTCCAAGATCAATAGCTGCATACCAGGTACCACGGGATGTACTGATTTGCTCAAGCAATGATACCACATCTGGAACAGCAGCTACAATGGGAGTTACCACCTGGTTGAGTTTACGATAATCTACTGTCATCCTCCAAGACCCATCTGTTTTCTGCACAGGCCAAATAGGAAAGTTGAATAGGGATGTGGTGGGAATCACCACCCCTGCATCCTTCAAGTCCTTAAGAGTGGCAGTAATCTCTGCAATCCTTCCAGGAATCCATTATTGCTTCTGATTTACTATTTTGCTAGGTAGGGACAATTCTACTGGTTTCCATTTAGCCTTTCCCACCATAATAGTCCTCACTGCACGAATTAGAGAGCCAATGTTGGGATTCTACCAATTGCTCAGTATGTCTATTTCTATTATGCATTCTGGAACTGGGGAAATAACTACAGAATGGGTCCAGGGGCCCACTGGACCCACTGTGAGAGAGATGTGAGGTAAAACTCCCTCAATCATCTGACCTCCATAAGCCCTGATTCTGACTGGTGGACCAGAATGACGTTTTGGGTCCCCTGGAATTAATGTCACTTCTGAACCATTGTCTAATAATCTCCCAAATATCTGATCATTTCCTTATCCCCAGTGCACAGTTACCCTGCTAAAAGGCTGTCGGTCTCCTTGGGGAAGGCTTGGAGGAAGATTAACAGTATAAATTTGTGGCAGTATAACAGGGTTCTCCCCCAAAGGGACTTGGCCTCCCCCTCATTCAAGGGGCTCTGGATCTGTAAACTGTCTCAAGTCTAGAAATTGATTAAGGGTCCATGACTCTCTGTTTTTATAATTCAAGTTAGACTTCTGTTCACTTCACCTAGAACTCTTTTGTTTATACAGCTCAAATAACAATTTAGTAGACTGCCCAACTATTTTGCTTCTAGGTACTCCATGATTTACTAGCCAATGCCACAAGTCTCTGTGAGTCAGATTATTTTGACTTCTGCTTTGAGTCTACTGTCTATTATGATAGCCACATCCACCTTGTCTTTGGCGATTAAGTACTGCCATCTAGCTTCTGCCAACTCAAGATCCGGTCATCCCCATTGTGTTTAAGGACTCCAGCTCAGTGATACCTGTTCCCATAGTAATATCTGATCTATAGAGAACCACAACCACAGAGCAAGTCAGGGATGATGGCGCTAGTCTCACAAATTTATTTCTCACTGTTCTGGTAAAAGGTGCATCCTCCAAGCATTCCTGGGGTGTAAGAGCAGGCTTTATATGATAAATCCACTCTAACATTCCAATCTCTCTAAGCCTCTGGATCCCCTCATCTACATTATACCAGGGCATTTCTGGCATTTCAACCTCAGGTGATGTTAGGCACCTTTTGATCCATGTTTCAGTCAACCATCCAAACAAACTGTTAATGCCTTTTATAACTCCTTGAGCTATAATGTTGAATGCAGAATCTCTGCTTAGTGGGCCCATATCAATAAATTCAGCCTGATCCAGCGTTATATTCCTCCCACCATTATCCCCATACCCTTAAAATCTATTGCCACACATATTCCCCTGATTTGTGTCTATATAAATTGGAAAACTCACACAGTTCTTTTGGAGTATAACGTACCTCCTCATGGGTGATACTTTGTACCTCACCTTTAGAGGCCTGTTGGGACTTTAGTCTAGTTATAGGTCTGGAAGAAATGAGAGGTGGGTGGGGTGGCTCATGAAAGAAATTAGAAGTATCTTCCAAGCCATTTGCTTCAGGCATTCATTTGCAGTTTCATCTGGTGAGACAAGATTAATCACTCTAGGGCTAATCCCTTCACATGGAGGATGAGTGGCCAACTATTAGGCAGGCTGGAGGTGGGCAGTATGACCTCATGGCAGACTATTACAGGGTTATCTAGAGAAGACTCAGCATGACCTAGGGTTTCAACCTCACCGCAGACATCATTAACAATCCATATGTCACCATCCCATTTTTCAGGGTCCCACTCCTTTCCAATCAATGCCCTCACTTTAACAGCAGACATCATGCAAGTTTGAGACTTCAGTTTATATAGTAAAGTTCCTACTCTAACAATAAGATTCTGAGTCTGATTTTCGGAGATCACAAGCCTACAGCTACAGAAAATAAGATTTTCCTTCAGGACATTCATAGAAACATTTACATCTGTCAGATGGTGTCTCAGCTTCTCGTTTGAAACCTTAAGCCAATCCCATTCACTCATTAATGTATATAGGGTATCTACCAACAATCTACCAACATCTCTATACCTCCTATATCCACTCTGTAAAGGTGTCAAAAACATTATCCCCCAAAGCCTGGCTTTGTACAAGTGAAGCATTAGGAGAATCAAATGGTGATATTTTGATTATCTCTTTTGCCAACTCACCCCACGAACTGGCAGTATCATTTTGATTATGGGAATCAGAATCCTTAGTGCCTTTGAGTCTAGTCAGAGTAGAAAAGCAATCATAAAAACTCATTTTTAAGATTTTGTTTCTTAAGAACCACTCCTGGTACCAAACTGTATTAGTTAGGGTTCTACAGAGAAACAGAATCAACAGGAAATATCTGTAAATATAAAATTTATAAAAGTGCCTCACATAACTATGGGAATATAGAGTCCAAAATCCGTAGGGCAGGCTGTGAAACTGATGACTCCAGTAGAGGGACTAGATGAATTCCACAGGAGAGGCTCGCCGACAGAAGCAGGAAAAAAAGACTGTCTCTTCTGAATCCTCCTTAAAAGCCTTCCATTGATTAGATTAAACATCACTTATTGCAGAAGACACTCCTCTTGGATGATTATAAATGGAATCAGCTGTGGATACAGATGTGATCATGATCTAATTCTATGAAATGTCCTCATAGCAACAGACAGGCCAACACTTGCCCAACCAGACAAATGGCTACCACCACCTGGCCAAGTTGATACATGAACCTGACCATGACAGTAGGTTTAGCTTCTCCACTACAGAAACAAGTTTGACAAGAGCAAGCCTCAAGATCAAGGGCTTGGCTTATTGACTTGGGAATCCCTAATGTTTGAGATGGTATCAGGGTTTTCCCCAGCGTAAGTTTAATAGTTCCATATTTTTTCTCCCATCCCTCAAAGAACTTTGCCAATAATTTTTAACTATATAAGAGCCAGCACTTATTAAATTACTTCATTATATGCCAGAGAAGAGAAACATCACTTATACTACATAAGAAACACGGACTGACCTGTAACATAATAAAATAGAGCATACTACAGCCAGATGTCATCTAATGGGACTCTGCTACACTTGAAATGGTATAATATACAATATGAAGAGGTCCATTACTAATATCATTGACAATTATTAGTCTTCATTTATTGAGCCAAGCACAATTCTAAACCCTTTATTTACTTTAGCACATTTAAACCTTCAACGGTACTGAGACATAAGTATTATACTTCCCTATTTAAAAGATGAAGAAACTAAGACTTAGAGAAATTAGAGCACTGGTATTTAACCTACACTCAAATTCCCCAAACTATAATCAAGGTCATATCTTCCCCTGGGTATCTTTATTTAAAGACCCTCCTGTAAATCTGGATAAGCAGCTATGGAATTACATATTGTAGAACCAATAAACCATCCCTAAACCCTGTCTAATCAACAGAACCCAGATAGGTGAAGCCTAGAGTAACGTCATCTATTAAGCATGTTATGTCTTCTTTTTCTTGTAGGCTGATTGGAAGCTCATTCATACTTCATTATATTGGTTAACACTGAACTATACTGCTCTGTATTCCTAAAAATGATGCCATGAAAGGTAGGCTATTTATTATCCCTAAAACTGAATGAAGCATAATACAAAATATAATGTCAAATTATAGTCACTCTCAATTCTTTTTTTCCCCTCAGTTGATTTCATCAGAAGAATGGAAGATATTGCCCAATGGCAGAAAATGCAAGATATCTTTAACCTGATTCCACAATTTCACAGACTAAAACAAATAAACAAAAAGAATCCTTTAAGTACTTCCTTTCATGTGCCTTTCAAAGAGAATTCTCTAAGTTTGGTTCTCTAAGGATCAGTTCAAAATTAACTGCACCTCATTTGCCTTCTCTAGGTGGGGGAGGGGGGAAGAAAGGACATGAAAAAATCACCACTAACAGCACAGTAAACCCCACCCTTTGCAAAAAAGCAGTTTACCAGTGAAGATGAAAAGCTATTTTTAAACAGAGAGTTTGATTAAGTAATAATTCTCTTCTTCTACAAATCTTTTATCTAGGTAAAACCTTTTTTCCTAGAGGAAGCTAAACACATCAAACCCAGCTGATTCCACCTTTTGACCCCTTCCTTATGTCTCCCTTCACTTTCTCCCTCTTTATCACCCAAACATACATGAAGGAAAGGAAGCACCAAACCCCCCCTCCCAAAAAACAAACCACCTCAGCCAGGATTGTACTTCCTGGATACTCTGGGGTATGACCACCTCCGGAGTGATATTGGCCAATCGTCCCTATTCTAAATGGGGCTTACTGTCAAGAGATATAAGAACTATCCACTCTAAACATCTGAACAATTGGAGCATCAGCCAGAATTCTTACCTTTCTGGGTATGCCAAGTAATTGCCAAGGTACATGCTAGTAATGGCAGTCAGCATAAGTGAGTGGGGAAAAGGGAAGGACAGGGAAGAAAGGCTGGAACAGGAATCTACACAAAGACATAAAGCACCCAGTGCTACTTCTGAACACACCATCTGTGTCAGTTAGTGTTTGATATTTTGCCTCAATCTGCCGAGAGTGCTGCTGGGATGTTCCATGACCAACTGCTTTCATTGGCACATCAGACATGGCTCACATGGCAAATTCATGGCATTGGATGAAAAGGTATCTCGCACATGAGAAACAATAAAATTGTTATTAAAGGAAAACGACCAGCAAAGAAATATCAGAATATTCATGAAGTTGAGGGGAGAATGGGGTGGTATTACCTTTGACATTGTTCTAATGAATCCCATTAGAAGACTCTAAAGTTCTTTTCTCTGATATTTTAATCCAACGAGGGGAAAAAATGAGAAACCCTAATTCTTAAAATAGTGCAAAGCTACAATGCAAAATATATAGATAGCTGGCTGGTAAAAGTTCACATGCACAGTGGATTATCTTATTGGGAAGAGTATGGTACAGTGGAAAGAACACTGACTATGGAATCAGCCAAACCTGATTTTGCATCTCAGCCCCATATTTATAAGTTGTGTGACCTGAGGAAATTTAAATAAACTCTCTAAGCCTATTTCCTCATTTGTACAATTAGGATGAAAATACCTAACTCTAGATATCGGGTAAGAACTTAATGAGATAGCAGGCATAAAACTAGCTAATACAGAGTTTGGTGCATACTGGGCCTGCTATGAATAATTAGAAATGAATTCCATCCATTCATTTTTCAAGTCCTTATGCTTAAAACTTTGGATGAAACTTTCAAGAAAGAGAATTTGGAATTCTGAAACCACAAACAAACTAAATTTCCAAAGAATCATATCTTTCAAATTGAGTTGGATAAGTCAGAGTATTTAACAGGGTGCTGGTCTTGAAGAGAAGATTTAATTTGGTTTAGCTCCTTTGACATTTGCAAGTAAAAAACCATCATGAATTAATTAGCATGTCTTCATTTGCTTGGGGATGATTAATAATACTCAGAGAAAACAGGTTTTACATAATTCATTAGTTTGACACAGCCCAACACCTTCGGAGTTCCCAGAACTTCCAATCCCAACTGGTCTGTGACATTATAAAACTAGGTGCAAAATAGTACCGTTCTCATAAACCCTACCCTAGCTGAAGGGAGAAAAGGCTAACTTCAAACAACCTGTCTCAACATGGAACAGCTTTGACATGTCAGCAGTAATTCAGCTCAGTTCACCAAAAAGGCTGAGTACCTATTCTATAGGCACCATCATAGGTGCCTTCTTTTTCTCCTTCTATCGCTGGTCTGTGTGAGACCCCAAAGAGCAGGATGACCCTTTTGATGCAAACAGAGTCTGTATGAGCTGAGTCTTCTCCATATTGTCAACCATGTCCATGCCCTAGATTGACGCTGAAGGTTAAGCAGAAAGACAGGGTGCAAGGAAAGGGTACTGTCTGCAGAAAATGCAAAGAAATTAGCATTTGCTTCTCCAGCCCTATTGGTAGTACATGCCAGCCAAGACTGTAGGATCCAAGTTATTCTGTGTTTCTGTTATGCTACACACACATACACACACTGCCTAGTTCATGGTAGGATCAAGACTGATCACCATGAAGGCTGGTCATGATAAAAAGGAAACTCTCCCAAGTCACCTTTTACCATGATCATTAGCCAGATCCCCAGGGAGAGCAATCAGTAGAGACAGAGTAATCAGAAAGAGGCTACAGGGGGGTCCAGAGCAACTATGGGCACACTTGAAGCCCTGCATTTGACTCAGATATATCACTCCTATCTTGCTTACTTACCTCATGGAGTTTAAGAAAATAGGGTTGCTGGACACCACATGATTCCCAAGCCAGAAGAATAGATTCTTTGTGGATGAGGCATTGGAAACCTTCTAAAAAGAACTCTCATATTTTAAGGAAATCCTCAGCAACTAGAGAGACCAGATGTAATAAGTTGGAAGCTCTCACCCATGTTGTATATCTTTACTTGCAATTTAATTGTATGGTATTTTGTGTGGATATGTTTTTATGTTAAAGAATTTTATCATATATGAAGAGCTCCTAAGCCACAATTCAGCATTAAATGAGTTGTAAGTGTTTCCCCATTCTTCAAATGTGTTGTCACTTGTTTCTTAATCAGTCATCAATCCCTTTCCTCTGAGGTGACTAAAGAAGAAACCTAGAAAGAGGAATGTGAAATATCCCTTAAATTTTGGAGATTCATGCTCTATGAAAATAAAGATGGTTCTGCTTGGGGGGAAATTTTCCCTGTCCCAAGCATGCACATACAGGGTTTTCTATTGGCGTATCTGATGTACTAGAAGTGTGAACCAAAGCAGGTTGGGAGTGCTACTCATCAACAGACAACCAGAAAGCTTCCCATCAAAAAGCAAATCTGAGTGGTATTTCTGAATCCAAATTGGGATGTCTGCTGGCAAAATATCTTCATTATCTACTGATGACTTCAGAAATGAAAAAGGAGAGAAATCTCAAGAGAGTATATTAAGAGTAGCAGCTGCCTTGAAACATTTGAAAGAGGGCCTAAGATAAAGAATGTGAATTTTAAAACAGAAAATAATATTTATATTTCTAGGTCTATGTAGGCCCATAATTGAGCCAACCATCATAATTTTCTCAATGGTCAGATGGCTGTCTGAATTCAAAAGAAAGGCTTTGTGAAAAAGGTTGGACAAAGTGAACTATATAATAACTAAGATTCATTCCAAATCTAACATTCCATTTCTTCACTAAGAACTACCTTGACACTGACTGCATTCATCCTTAATTACAGTTATTCATCTGACATTGTAAAGCTCAGCATTTACGTCAACTGCCATTAAGAATCCTTTGCAGGATGTTAACATAGATAGAAGGGTTGCCAAGACAAGATCATCCAATCTTACCAGTTGAAATTCTCTTCCCTGCAATATTAGAAACCAATTCAAGCCAACTTTAATCCAGGGGAGAATTAAATGGATGCATATTGAGGTGTCATGATTTCCAAGGGTAGAGGAGATTAGGAAAATGGCAGGAAATAAAATACAGACCATCAAAAATCTAAGCACTTAACCCCATAAAGGATAGGTCAAGTCTACTTAAAATTTAGGCCTAAGTCACCCCCAAGAGAGCCTCTTTTGTTGCTCAGATGTGGCCTCTCTCTCCAGCCAACACAACAAGCAATCTCACCACCCTCCCCCTGTCTACATGGGACATGACTCCCAGGGGTATGGACCTTCCTGGCAACGTGGGACAGAAATTCTAGAATGAGCTGAGACTCAGCATCAAGGGATTGAGAAAAACCCTAGAATGAGCTGAGACTTAGCATCAAGGGATTGAGAAAACCTTCTCGACCAAAAGGGGGAAGAGCGAAATGAGGCAAAGTGTCAATGGCTGAGAGATTCCAAACAGAGTCGAGAGGTTGTCCTGGAGGTTATTTTTATGCATTAAGTAGATATCATCTTGTTATTCAAGATGTAATGGAGAGGCTGGAGGGAACTGCCTGAAAATGTAGAGCTGTGATCCAGTAGCCATGTTTCTTGAGGATGATTGAATAATGATATAGCTGTCACAATGTGACTGTGTGATTGTGAAAACCTTGTCTCTGATGCTTCTTTTATCTACCTTGTCCAGAAACAAGTAGAATATATGGAATAAAAATAAATAATAGGGGGAGCAAATGTTAAAATAAATTTAGTTTGAAATGCTAGTGATAAATGAAAGTGAGGGGTAAGGGGTATGGTATGTATAATCTTTTCTTTCTGTTATTGTTTTATTTCTTTTTCTGTTGTCTTTTCTTTTTCTGAATTGATGCACATGTTCTAAGTGATGAATATGCAACTATGTGATGATATTGAGAATTACTGAATATATATGTAGAACAGAATTATATGTTAATGTTTTTGTTCGTTCTTAAGGTTTTTAAATTAATAAATAAATTTTTAAAAAGTTGCTCAAAAAAAAATCTAGGCAGTTCCCTTCCTCTGTCTTTAGTCTCTGTCTTTCCAAGAGTGTGCCTCATTTTTATTTCTTTTTGTAGACTCAGTTTCTCTAATTCCACATCTGTGGCAAGAACTGGCTTCTGCATGCTTTCCAAATTTACCTCATGTCAGATTCAGCAACAGTAGAGATGATCTCATTGGCTCAGCCTGAGGCAAATGGCTACCTCTGGTCAATTAATTTTGGTCAAGGGAGTTGTTGGGTCTAGGTACTACAAACATGGCTCCTGAGGGACCCATCCCTGTAGCAGACACAAAATGACGTGGCAGAGAAGAGTAGTTCTCAGGGAAAGAAGATACTGGGAGCAGGGTAAATCTTGAAGAGAAATCTACCCCAAGTGCATTCCCAGAAAACAAAAAAATATTTCAAGGTCTTGTTTATTTTTCCTTCAAGCCAGTAAGTAGTACACATTGCTGGGATTTCTATTTGTGTCTTAAATCTAAAAGAACTATGTCAATCTTAGGATATGTCAACTTATTTTTTTTTAAGTAACATCTGAAGCATGTCGTCTTTCTTGATTCAAGACTTCAAGCCACAAATAATCAATACTTGCCCTGAGGAAATCCTAGGGCTGTTTTAAAAATGAGAATCTATAATCCCCTGGTGTCTTATAGCTCTGTGAAAAACAAGCTACCCTCTTAAAAGAAATGTCCGTGATTGCTTCTTCTCTCATTTCATTGGATGGGGAAGGCTCCTCCAGAGAGAATGGAAACAGTTATTTTTTACTTCCGAAGTCATCTATAAAAAAGCTCCATATATAGTTTTATACTGTCTGACTTTGAGAAAATGTGACACTATCCAACTAAATGTTGTTCTCAATGTCTGTCAGGTGGCTGCAGACTTTTAGGGGGGAAAATAAAAATCTAGCTGTTCAGGACAACAGACAGAAAATTTCAATGTAGCAAAAAGAAAACAAAGAAAGAAATTTTTAAAAGACTATATTTTTCTATTAGATTAACAATTTTCTCTCAAACGGGTAAAAGATATGAACAAAGAAGATATATAGATGGCAAATAAAAAACGTGAAAAGAGTTCAGCATTATTAGTCATTATGGAAATGCAAATTAAGCCATGACGAGATACCACTAAACATCGAATATTAAGGTTAAACTTTAAAAATATTGATAATATCAATTTCTGCCAAGGATAAGGAGCAACAAGAACCTTTGTCCCTAGCTGCTGAGAATACACAGCGTAGATCCAATTTGGAAAACAGTTTGGCAGTTTCTTATAAAGTTAAACATACACTTACCATAGTCAGCCATATCATTCCTAGGTATTTAGCCAAGTGAAATAAAAACTTTTATCTACTTAAAAATCCATATGAAAGTGTTTATAGTAATTTTACATGTAACTGCAAAAAAAAAACTGGAAGCAATTCAAATATCCCTCAACTGGAAAATGAATGTAAAAACTGTGGTACATCCAATGAATGAAATACTTTGCAACAAAAAAGGAAAAATGACTAATGCATACAACAATATGAATAAATTTCAAGGACGTTACATTTGGTGGAAGAAGCCAGAACGAAAACATTATATACTATACAATTCCATTTATATGACATTCTGGGTAAGGCAAAACCATAGAGTCATAAAACAGATTTGTGAATGACAAAAGCTGAGGGATTGACTATAGTGGTGTACGAAGAAATTTGGGGAGGTGATGAAACTATTCTACCTTTTATTGGGTGTTGGTTACATGACTAAGTATGTCAAAACTCACAGAATTGCACACTAAAAAGGGCAAATGTTACATATGCAAATTTTACCTTAATTTTAAAAGTAGAAAAATATTTTTGCTGTTAAATTAAAATATGGTTTTCAATGAAACTGATGTGACAAGAATGCAGTTCAATAATAATTAATGTATAAAAGTGTCTGTTGATAAACATGTAAATTTGCTCTCTTTCCTATTCCTTAAACTGACAAGTTCAAGGCACCAGCCGCGTCTTTGACTGCTTCCACACTTCCGTGAAATCAAACGTAAAAGCTATTCCTTTAACTTGATTGTATTCACTTCTAGGACCCACCTTTTGAAATGAGAGCCTTTCATCTTGATGGATTTCCCACCCAAATGGAGAGATTTTGCCATATCTGAAGGCTCCCTCAGCGTAAACTCCGCACTTAACAAGAAGAAAAACCTGCCTCTTATTTTCTCCGCCAGGCAATGTTTCTCCAAATTGCACTTGAATTCAAGTGTCTAAAATCCAGATAGCTGGAGATGAACCCAGGAGGTAGCAGCCCACCTCGCTCCACACGTTTCCAGAAGGAACCGATACCCATCTCCTGGGGAGGGGAACGGCCCACCCATTAGCAGCCCTCAGCAACATACGCGGGCTCCATTAATATCCCGAGATGCGTCTCCATAGCATTCACCTCTTAAAAATCCATTTCAATCCCAATAAATATTCACACCTGACACCTTCCATATGCCATTTAGGCTGAAATGGAGCTAACCAGAGCTTAGGAGATGATGTTTTTAACAAGGCAATGCAGAGGACTTATACAAATATCTGCTTTGTTGTCCTGTGACCTACCAGAGGTTAGCATTAAGAAGACTGTCATTTTTTCTTCTGATTTGTAATAAAATTAATGACTCTTGTGTTCTTTAATCTGTCTCTCCTCACTTGAACAGAACTGTTAGAAAGCCATAATAGAAGGATTTAGTAAATGTTGACTTGGGAAAAATCACCTTCTCTAGAATTACTGGTTCTAATTCAGTCAAGGGAAACAGTGCTCAGAAACCAGACTCTGCCTTAGGGGGCCTGGTTTAAGATAGTCTGAGGAATGGAGGAGGTGGGAGTGGGGGAAGATCAGGGCAAACTTTATTGTGACAATTTCATTGAAGAAACTGTGAATTGGTCCTCTGCTTGTTTGAAAGGTCTCAGATTTTACATTGGATACCTTAGGCTGTGCTAAACTAACCACAACCCTAATCAAATATAAGTGGCAGCCTGCTGCCAGCCATGGTGTGTCAGACAAGACATCAGACTTCTCCTGTCCTACGACCTAAGGGATGCTACAAGCAATAATTAATGTCCATTAAACAGCTAGTCATCCTTACTCAGCTGCTTTCTGTCAAATTCTGAGCAGACAGCTGAACACCCTATGACCCAGAGCACCTCATCAAACCATTTCCATCTCCGAGGAAAAGAAGTGACCTCAGCTCCAGTTGTCCACAGTGCAAAGATCACAGGCACTAAATAGCTCTTGCAACCATAAACTCTGTCTCCAAGATGTATCGGAGACCTGGTTAGAGGTGCCCGGGGCTGGGCGGCCAGGAGGAAATGATTGTTGCTTGGTAGAAGGCTTCAGAGTTCAGAACAGTTAAACTAATGTAGACAGCTCTGATTGAAGAAAATATTATTAGAACACTCTCCTCATCCAAGCCTCACCAGAGCATGAAATCATGATCTACGGTGATGTTTTCCTGATTTCCAGGTAGCCAAACCTATCCCCCACACCCAAAGCTCTGAATTCATGAGGACCTGACAAGGACAACTGCACTGAAAAGCTGAATCATCTCAGGATGGCTCTGTGTGGTGCCAAATTCTTTAATTACATCCCTAGCATAGCACCTGAGTCATGGTTGGTTCAAAGCTTGACTAAGACTTGTTAGATGAGCAGGGTCAATTAATTCCCACTTAATCCTTGCAACAATTCCAAGTAACAGTGTACACATGGGGAAGCTAAAGCCCAAAGCTGAGGCATAGTTTTCTTGTAGTCACAAAGCTAAAAAGGTTGGAAGAGCTAAAATTGAAATAGGTTTTCCTAACTCCAAAGCCCGTGCTCATTCCTTACGGTGACAGTTCACCCTCTTCATATGCAGATTAACATCCTGCTTTTCCATACCTCACCTGCATCTACGTGATCAAGGCCTGGTGTCCTCACCCAAATTGGGTCAAAATCCCCAGAGCCCCTCCCCACTTCCTGGGTCTCCTCTAATGATTGGTGGTAATAGTCCCATTACAGTGATTGCATGTAGCTGGGGGAAGAAAAATACCCCATAGTTCTTGTTTGTGGGACTCTTATTCCACCATCTCTAGGTCTCCCTAGGAGCCAATGTATTCACGCCTCACCATGGAAGATAGTAATATTCAAACAAATGTTCATGGTTTCTCTCTGTACCCTTCACTCATTCCTCCTCATAGGAGACATTATCTCTCCATTGCAGACATGAAAAAGTCCAATGCACCAAGCCCCATACCAGATTGAAGAAGGAAAAAAAAATAGGAAGCACTGCTTGTTTTATGCTCCCTGCCGACTGCAGCAGTGACAATCTCCAGCATTCCTCTTTGGTTTTCTGAACTTACCCCATGGTCAGCTCACCTGCTCAGCAGCTGAAAGTCCTCCACTGTGTCCCCACCCTCCCTGGGGCACTCTGTTCTGCTGCCAGCACGGGGCTTTGTGAGGCAGACATGGGCCTTCCTGCAGCAGTTATCAGGAGCGATTGGAGTCTGCTCAATAGAGCTGAGTCATCCACAAATGGGGACAGTTATCTGGGCTGGAGTAGAGGTAGGGCAGCTTCCACTTTGTCCAATAGGTTCTCCTGCATTCTCTGGCCTGGATTTACCTTGGTCTTTGTCAACTAAAGGGCCTCCATTACTATTGCTAAACTTTGATCTGGCTCTTCTGTTCTTTAGGGCCTACCTATGTCCTAGGGCCAGAAAATTAGGACTTAGATGTGGGGTGCTAATGCCTCTTCCCCCTCCAAGATTCTGGTCAATTGACATTGCTGATGAGCCCCTTTTCATCAGCTTTAAGGGCTGGACACTACCCAACAATATTTTCTTCATGTCTCTTGGAATATAACTATGTATATTTTAGGTGTTTTTTGTTTTGATTTTTGTTTTTGTTTTGCTCCCCTCATTTTCTCTTTTTCTTGGGTGAGTGGGTGGTGGGGAGGGTGTATCCTTTATCCCTTGTGTGCTGGTTTGAAAGGAATTATGCCCCCTAGAAAAGCCATGTTTTAATCAAAATTCCAGTTCATAAAGGTAGAATAATCCCTATTCAATACTGCATGTTTGAAACTGAAATCATATCATCTCCCTGGATGATGTGATTTAGTCAAGAGTGGTTGCAAACTTGATTAGGTGATGACATGTCTCCACCCATTTCAGTGGGTCTTGATTGGTTTACTGGAGTCCTATAAAAGAGGAAACATTTTGGAGAAAGAAAGAGATTCGGAGAGTGCAGAACAGAATGACATAACCATGAGAAGCAGAGTCCACCAGCCAGTGACCTTTGGTAATGAAGAAGGAAAATTTCTCCTGGGGAGCTTCATGAAACAGGAAGCCAGGAGAAGAAGCTAGCAGATAATGCTGTGTTCGCCATGTGCCCTTCCAGATGAGAGAGGAACCCTGACCGTGTTTGCCATGTGCCTTCTCACTTGAGAGAGAAACCCTGAACTTCATCAGCCTTCTTGAACCAAGGTATATTTCCCTGGATGCCTTAAATTGGACATTTCTACAGATTTGCTTTAATTGGGACATTTTCTTGGCCTTAGAACTATAAACTAGCAACTTATTAAATTCCCCCTTTTAAAAGCCATTCTGTTTCTGGTATATTGCATTCCAGCAGCTAGCAAACTATAACACCTTGTTTTAGTTTCTTATTTATAGATTGGAAGAATTCCTCAAATATATAGTATTCTTTAGTTGGCCACTCAGATTTAAAAGCTGATTAGAAGTACTATATATGTGCATAAGGCTTGTCGAATTGTGATTCTTACCACAGGGTAAACATCTTGTAAAATGGTTCTCTTATTTGGTGAGACCCAAAAGATTCTTTTTCCAGAGAAGAATCATCAAATCCTCTGCCTATACCTATGCCTAGATGTAGGATTTCTGGAAGCCCTGTGGAAAGTACACATTGTACTACTCTTCAATGTGTGCATTTTCATGAAACCCATCCCATTTCAGCTTTGTGTCTCACCACTATTACCCTGCATCTCATAGTCAGATGGATGGTGGCCTTACCTTTGTGAGGGGAGACAGGTTCCTGGAAGTCAGACCACTCTGTATTCAGACTTTTAACCATGCTGCTAGTTTCAGCATTACACTTCACCCCTCCCTCCAAGCCCTGGGACTTTCTGATGTTCTGCAAGTACCCATTATCTCTTTCGCCAGTGGAGGACACTCAAGACGTTACTCCCATCACTTTGCTTAATCAGCTACCCCTTCCCTCTCCACTTTCTAACTTCCTAAAATGTGTAAGTTTTCATCTGAAGTTGTCTCCTGTGTTCTTCTTTGTATTTGTGGGTTTATATCTATCTTATTGCTCTAGAATCATTTAGTGGGGTTTGGGAAGGATAGGAAAATTAATCTCTGGACTTTTCTTTCACAGCTATGACTTTCAGTGTTGAGAGAACTGGGGCCAGCACTGAAAGGAGCAAGGGAGTTCCATAACGTGGCTCCTCTCTGTGTATTATTGACCACTCAGACTCTCAGTTCTCAGTGTCCTAGATAGGGGGCTAGCCCCAATGATTTTCACTTAGTGCATGGTAAATACCCCAACTTTTCTGTAGGAGTTGTGGTACTGTCACCCACACTTGCCCCAATGTGGCAAACCCACTCCTAAACCCTCCCAAATCATCACCCTAGACTCTGCAAAGGGAAGTAGAAATACTCATGTAATAGAACCCCAACATTCCATAACTCCTGGGGTGGATATTTCACATGATTAGACCTACCTATGGCCTTATTTTCCTTTCTAGGTCCTTCCCAAGACCCACCTTTAGTTCTGAGTCCTCAGGTAAGAAGAATAAAGATACTTCTTGGGAATCAAAACCATTTGGCCTCAAATTAGAAAGGAGCCAGAGATCAGATTGTTGTAACTTTTTGATGGAAAAGGAATTTAGTAAACTCCATGTTGGCAGGAAGGAAGGGCAGGCAACCAACAATGCATTCAGTTTGTGAGGCCAGGGAACTCATCTTAGGGACAGGAAGACAGCAGGAAACTCTGTGGTGTAGCTCTTTTCAATTAATTATCACAGCATAGGGCCTGGACAAGGATGTTCTAAAAGGGAGATGGTCCTGAGATAGAGGAGCTATTTTAAAGTATATGTCTAAGATACTCTAAAAAGAATCCTGTTTTCTCTTTCTCTCCTCTCTCACCTTTCCACCTTTTCCTGCTCCTCTTTTCTCCCTCTCCCTGTCTTCCTCTTTCATTCTTCCTTTACAAAAAATTTTCCTTTATTATTCTCTTCCTCTTTTAAACTTGACAAGATTATTTGGTGTCTGATAAAGATCTTTCACACCAAGCTCAAGCCCTCAGAAAATAGTTTCAACACAGCCATTTTGGGGCCCTAAAAATTAGAATCTACAATGGAAGTGCTGACAAAAGCCTTAAGTAGGGCAGCTCTGCTCAGACCCAGCCACGTTTAATCAGCTTTCCTAGAGTTGGGCTCAGAAAACAGGACAAACTCTCTATAAAGCTTTTTACTTATCTTTAACCCACCTCCTTCTCATCAATCTATTCATAATGAGCAATAAATGAATCCCTGTCACAAAACCCCAGACCTGGGCTCAGCATTTTGCTCCACAAAAGAAAGAGCTTTCCACATTAATAGCCTTTTGCCTCTGTCATAGGTTTCTTTTCTGAGGAGGGAAACAAGCCAAATAACTTGCGATAACTAAGACTTAATGAAGCCTTACTATGTTGTAAGGCTCAGCACTTTATAAGCATTATCTCACTTAATCCTCATGGGGATCCAAACATAGAGATCCAATTATTATCTCCTTTTGCATATAAGGAAACAGCAACATAGAAAGCTACTGTTAAAGCTTGTGCAAATCACATAGTGAGTATGCAGTGGAGCCAAGGTTTGAATCCAAGCATTCTGACTCTCAGGTCTGTGTTAATCAGTACACTGCACTTATTGCTTTCTAAGCACAGGAAGTCTCCATCTCAAGCCCTTATCTTAATAAGGCCCAACCTTACTTAATTTGGTCAGATCAAATCAAGCACATTCAGCACAGAAGGCATTGGTTATTAGAGGAGAAAACTCTAACCTGTTTTTACACATATCTCAGTATCCTTCCCCCAACAGACCCACATATGCAGTTGCAAGGCCCAGATATACCTTGCCTCATAATGAGCAATAAATGAATCCCTGTCACAAAACCCCAGACCTGGGCTCAGCATTTTGCTCCACAAAAGAAAGAGCTTTCCACATTAATAGCCTTTTGCCTCTGTCATAGGTTTCTTTTCTGAGGAGGGAAAACTCATTCCCTCTAACTCATTCAGAGCTAAAATGCAATATCCATTCCTGTTAGAGAAAGAGCAGAACTTGATATATATATATATATCTGGAAGCCATCAAAAAAGAGATGATATTTGAAGCTGAGTGAGTAGATGTGGTAACCCAAAAGGAGGGTGAAGAAGGACAAGGGCAAAACATTAGGGAGATAACTTAGAATGAAAGACCAAAAATGAAACTATGCAAAAGGGAAAGGGAAGCAATAGCAAAAGAGGGAAGGTACAAATGACCAGATTACAGATCACTGAAACCATATATTTGGGGCCAACAGAGTCATTTAAAACAGTGCTAGACACCCAGAAAGCATTTAAAAATGCTTGTAATGTTGAATTAAAAGCTGTAGAGAGACTTCTAGAGAAGAAGGTGAAGTACAGAGCTCCAGGATTCCCTCTTCCTCAAAAAGCAGTAGTAAATAGACAGAAACTATCTGAAAGAACTGTTCTGGGGCTCTGGAAGTCAGGGGAGCACTGAACAGCATCCAAGGAAGAACAGGATAAAGAGACTGAGAAATTGCAGTAAAAAACTGTAACTCACACCACAGTGGCTGCTGCTGTCCATTCCCCTCTCAAGGCAAACCACTGGCTGGCTGCTGTGAACAGAGGAAGACATCTAAGCCCTCCTACCCAAGAACAGGGGCAGGGAGAACACAGCCAAGTACTGATCACAACTTTTGATCAGTGCATTTAGATTACTGGATTCCAGCTCTGAAGTGCTGTTTTAGCCCACCCAGGACAGGGAGCGCTATGGCCATGTTTCAAACCCACCCCCAACTAGAGTGAAGGCAAGGAGGTTTAAAGATGCAGGGCCATCCTAGGGTTGCAGGGAAAAGTTTGCCAAAGAGCACCACCTACTAGGCAGGCTAAGAAAACACAGCTTCAGGGAGCCGTTAAAAAGGCTTTTGGGAATCTTTCCTGACCCTTCCCCAGGGATCTCTGGAACTGATCTGAGCCTCCTTTGTGGCCTGTACTGGCTAGGAAATAATAACTTGGGAAAGTCCTCTCCAGGGTGACCCTCCTTTCAGAATTTGCCCTCTAGGCAAACGCAGCTGGCAGCAATGAAGGAGAGTAAAATGAAACAAAAAGAACCAATCAGTATTCCCAGAGAAGGAACAAATGAAAGGGCACCTTTTCCAGGGGGTGAAACAATTGCACAAATAATGCAATCTTGGAAATTGCTCTACATACCCAAGACAAGATTCAGATGAAGAAGAGCTAAATAAATTTGATTAGCAAAACATAGGCAATTCTATAGGTCTAGAATAAGATGAAACAAGGGTCAAAGAAGAGTCTTAAAACAAAGTCAATCAGCAATAAAACCCTAGGCAAGAGAGAGAAATTGACCTTCAGAGTAAACTTAGCAAGATAATTAGATTCCTGGACATCAGCAAAAAATTACAAGCCATACTAAGAAATAGGAAGGTATGGCCCATTCAATAGAATAGACTTGGCTAGAGCAGAAGGCATAGGCTAGGGAAGTTACAGCTATATATGTTACAGACCTCAGTTATCATTAAGTATTTATTAGCAGAAAGACAAGAATTGGGGAGAGTTTAAAGTACTCACCGATAAACAGAAATAGAAAGAGTTCATCAACAAGAGACCTGCCCTACAAGAAATACTAAAGGGAGTTCTGCAGACTAAAAAGAAAAGACAGGAGAGGGAGGTTTAGAAAAAATGTAGAAATGTAGAATATCAACAAGAGTACCTGAAACAGTAAAAAATAAGGTATGGTTTTTGTTTCAGTTTACTAATGCTTCCAGAGCACAACATACCAGAAACAGACAAGCTTTTATAAAGGGAATTATTAACTTAAAAGTTACAATTCTAAGCCCATGAAAATGTCCAAATTAAGGTATCAACAAGAGTTACCTCCACTCAAGAAAGCCCAATCTGTCAGGGTTTCTCTTCACAGGGGAAGCTACATGGTGATGTCTGATGGCCCTTTTCTCCCAAGTTTCATTGCTTTCTTTCTTCATTTTTTTTTTTCAAGTTACATTGATTATAGTTCCTGGTTCCAGTGCCCTCCTCTCTGAGTTTCTGCCTATCTCTACACATCTCCAAATATCTGTGTCTAGGTATTTGCTATCTGTGTCAGCTCTTGGCTCTCTTTATGCTTTCTGCCTTTTATTCTGTTCCTACATGACTCCAGTGAAAGGACTAAGACCCATCTTGAATGAGTGCTGTCACATCCCCATCTGATCAAAAAGTTCCACCCAAAATTGGATAGGTCACATCTCCATGGAAACCACCTAATCAAAAAGTCCCACCCAAACAATAGGTCTACAAGATTGGACTAGGATTAAAAGAACATGGCTCTTCTGGGGGTACATAATAGTTTCAAACCAGTACAACATATAAAAACCAAAGGATAAAATGGTTGAAGTGAATACTGACTTTACAGTAATAACACCCAATGTTAATCAATTAAACTTCCCAAACAAAAAGCAAAGATTGGCAAAATGGATAAAATAGTATGAGTCATTTGGATCATATACTAGAGACAAGGACACAAATAGGTTGAAAGTGAAAGGTTGGAAATAGATATTCCACACAAACTGTAACCAAAAAGTAGCTGGGCACAGAAGACCTAAATAGATGGAAGGGCATACCGTGTTCATGGATTGGAAGACTAAATATAGTTAAGATGTCAATCCTACCTAAATTGATTTACAGATTCAATGCAATACCAATCAAAATCCCAACAACTTATTTTTCAGAATTAGAAAAACCAATAAGCAAATTTATCTGGAAGGGCAGGGTGCCCTGAATTGCTAAAAATATCTTGAGGAAAAAAAACAAAGCTGGAGGTCTTGCGCTGCCTGACTTTAAGGCATATTATGAAGCCACAGTGGTCAAAACAGCATGGTACTGGCATAAAGATAGATATATCGGCCAATGGAATCGAATAGAATGCTCAGATATAGACCCTCTCATCTATGGACATTTGATCTTTGATAAGGCAGTCAAGTCAACTCACCTGGGACAGAACAGTCTCTTCAATAAATGGTGCCTAGAGAACTGGATATCCATATGCAAAAGAATGAAAGAAGACCCATATCTCACACCCTATACAAAAGTTAACTCAAAATGGATCAAAGATCTAAACATTAGGTCTAAGACCATAAAACAGTTAGAGGAAAATGTAGGGAGATATCTTATGAATCTTACAATTGGAGGCGGTTTTATGGACCTTAAACCTAAAGCAAGAGCACTGAAGAAGGAAATAAATAAATGGGAGCTCCTCAAAATTAAACACTTTTGTGCATCAAAGAACTTCATCAAGAAAGTAGAAAGACAGCCTACACAATGGGAGACAATATTTGGAAATGACATATCAGATAAAGGTCTAGTATCCAGAATTTATAAAGAGATTGTTCAACTCAACAACAAAAAGACAGCCAACCCAATTACAAAATGGGAAAAAGACTTGAACAGACACCTATCAGAAGAGGAAATACAAATGGCCAAAAGGCACATGAAGAGATGCTCAATGTCCCTGGCCATTAGAGAAATGCAAATCAAAACCACAATGAAATATCATCTCACACCCACCAGAATGGCCATTATCAACAAAACAGAAAATGACAAGTGCTGGAGAGGATGCGGTGAAAGAGGCACACTTATCCACTGTTGGTGGGAATGTCAAATGGTGCAACCACTGTGGAAGGCAATTTGGCAGTTCCTCAAAAAGCTGAATATAGAATTGCCATATGACCCAACAATACCATTGCTGGGAATCTACTCAAAGGAATTAAGGGCAAAAACTCAAACGGACATTTGCACACCAATGTTTATAGCAGCGTTATTTACAATTGCAAAGAGATGGAAACAGCCAAAATGTCCATCAACAGACGAGTGGCTAAACAAACTGTGGTATATACATACGATGGAATATTATGCAGCTTTAAGGCAGGATAAACTTATGAAGCATGTAATAACGTGGATGGACCTAGAGAACATTATGCTGAGTGAGTCTAGCCAAAAACTAAAGGACAAATACTGTATGGTCCCACTGATGTGAACTGACATTCGAGAATAAACTTGGAATATGTCATTGGTAACAGAGTCCAGCAGGAGTTAGAAACAGGGTAAGATAATGGGTAATTGGAGCTGAAGGGCTACAGACTGTGCAACAGGACTAGATACAAAAACTCAAAAATGGACAGCACAATAATACCTAATTGTAAAGTAATCATGTTAAAACACTGAATGAAGCTGCATCTGAGTTATAGGTTTTTGTTTTGTTTTGTTTTGTTTACTATTATTACTTTTATTTTTTCTCTATATTAACATTCTATATCTTTTTCGGTTGTGTTGCTAGTTCTTCTAAACCGATGCAAATGTACTAAGAAACGATGATCATGCATCTATGTGATGATGTTAAGAATTACTGATTGCATATGTGGAATGGTATGATTTCTAAATGTTGGGTTAATTTCTTTTTTTCCGTTAATTAATAAAAAAAATAAAAAAATAAAAAGGAACTAGATTAAAAAAAAGTAGCTGGAATAGCTATAATAATCTATATTAATATTAGACAAAATAGACTTGAGATGCAAAACTCTTATAAAAGAAGAAGAAGGACATTATATATTAATGAAAGAGGCCATCCACCAAGACAAAATAACAATCATAAGTATTTATGCACCTAACCATGGTGCTCCAAAATACATAAGGTAAACACCGACAAAACTGAAGGAAGAAATATGTCTCTACAATAATGCTGGAGACTTCAATATACCACTTTCATCAATAGATAGAATATCTAGATAGAGGATCAACAAGGAAACAGAGAACCTGAATAATATGATAAATGAACTAGACTGAGAAGTCATATACAGAACATGGTTACCTCAGACAGCATAACATGCATTCTTCTCAAGTGCACATGGATGACTCTCCAGGATAAACCACATATCGGGTCACAAGACAAGTATCAGTAAATTTTGAAAGACTAGAATTAAACAAAGCACTTTCTCTGACCACAATAGAATGAGGTTGGAAATCAATAACGGGGAATAATGGAAAATTCACAAATACATGGCAGTTAAACAGCACACTCTTAGACAATCAGAGGGTCAAAAGAAGAAATTGCAAGAAAAATCAGTAAATATCTCAAGATAAAAGAAAATGAGAACATATCAAAATTTATGGGATGCAGCAAAGGTATTGCTAAAAGGGAAACTTGTAGGCCTAAATGCCTACATTAAAAAAGAAGAGCTAAAATCAAAGATCTAACTGCACACATGGAGGAACTAGAAAAAGAGCAGTAAATAATCCCAAAGCAAGATGAAGGAAAGAAATAACAGAGATTAGAGCAGAAATTAATGAAATTGAGAATAAAAAACAACAGAGAAAATTGGTAAAACAAAAAGGTGATTCTTTGAGAAAATCAATAAAATTGACAAACCATTAGCTACACTGACAAAGAAAAAAAGAGAGAAGGCACAAAGAAAAGCAGAAACGAGAGGGGGGACATTACTACTGAGACCACAGAAGCAAAAAGTATCATAAGAGGATATTATAAACAACTGTACACTAACAAATTAGACAACTTAGATGAAATGAATAAATTCCTAGAAACACACGAACAATCTACACTGAGTCTACAAGAAATAGAAGACCTCAACAACAAATTATAAATTAAGAAAGTGAATCAGACATCAAAACTTCCTAAAAAATAAAAGCCTAGGACTATATAGCTTCACAGGTGAATTTTACCAGTCATTCCAAGAATACCAATCCTGTTCAAACTCTTCCAAAAATTTGAAGAAGAAGGAACACTACCCAAACTCTTCCATGAGGCCAATATCACCTTCATACCAAAGCCAGACTAGCATACCACAAGAAAAGAAAATTAAAGACATATTATGAATATAGATGTAAAAATATTCATCAAAACACTTGTAAATTAAAGGAAACCCCTGATACTGTCTCAAACATTAGGGACTCCCAAGTCAATGTTGCTCAGATGCAGCATCTCTCTCTCTCTCTCTCTGTAAGCCCAACTCAGCAAGTAAAATCATTGCCCTCTCCCTGACGTGGGACATGACATCCAAGGGTGAATGTCTCCCTGGTAACATGGGATATAACTCCCAGGGATGAGACTGGCCCTGGCACCATGGCATTAACAGTGCCTTCCTGATCAAAAGGGGGAAAATAACTATAACAAATAAGGTATCAGTGGCTGACAGAGTTCAAATACAGCCAAGAGGCTATTTTGGAGGCTATTTCTATGCAAGCTTCAGCTGGACACTGCTACTTATCAGGGTTTGTCAAACCCCAACCAAAGCCTTCTGTGCCAATCCTAAAGAACACATAGGGCTTTATCTGAGACTCTACAAAAGTTCCATGCACTATGATTATTTTCCAGAAACCTGCAACCTCCATGTGAATTTTGAAGCCAGGTAAGTCCTGAAACCCAGAGAGGGCAGCCTCTCCAACACATCACATAGTTCCACCCCCCTATCCCTTATTATCAACAGCCCTTTCCTACATGAAAAAGTTAGAATGAGCATAGCCCACATACCCCTAAAGATTGGCAGAAAGATCAAGGGAGAGGGTGGAGTTATAACAGAGAAGATAGGATTTAATAAATAAGTATGATTGCTGAATCACTATAATGATATTTATTTTAGTCTCTAGTGTCTTGGAGCAGCTAGAAAGAAAAAACCTAACATTGTGGAATTGTAACCCATACCAACCACTGAAATCTGCTCTACAACTAATTGTTGAAATATGCTTTGAAATGTATTTCTCTTTTGTATATATGTTATTTTTCACAATAAAATAACTTGCAAATTGAATCCAACAGCACAATAAAAGAACTATACACATGATCAACTTCCAAGTATGCAAGGGTGGTTCAATACAAGAAAATAAATTAATGTAATACACCACAATGACAAATCAAAGGAGGAAACACCACTCAATCATCTCAATTGGTACAGTCATTTGACAAAATCCAGCATCATTTCTTGATAAAAACACTTTGAAAGATAGAAAGAGAAGGAAAGTTCTTCAAAGTGTTAAAGTGCAAAAATGAAAAACCCTACTCAACGGTGAAAGACTGAAAGCTTTCCCTCTAAGACCTGAAAGAAAATGAGGGTGCCCACTGTCACCAGTTTTATTCAATATTGTGCTAGAAGTTCTAACCAGAGCAGTTAGACAAGAAAAGATATAAAAGGCATCCAATTGGAAAGGAAGAAGTAATACTTTCACTATTAGCAGATAATATGATCCTATATGTAGAAAGTCCAAAAAATTCTACAGCAAGGTTACTAGAGCTAATAAACAATTACAGCAAGGTGGCAGGATACAAGATTTACATGCAAAAGTCAGTAGTGTTTCTATATAATACTACTGAACAATCTGAGGAGGAAATGAAGAATATTCCATTTATAATAGCAACTCAAAGAATCAAATACCTAGGAATAAATTCACCCAATGATGTAAAGGAACAGTACACAGAAACCACAAAACATGGCTAAAAGAAACCAAAGAAGACTAAATAAATGGAAGAGCATTCCATTCCATGCATTGGAAGACTAAATCTCATAAAGATGTAAATTCTACCCAAATTGATTTACAGTAAATCAATATTCTAACAAAATGGAAAAGCTCATTATCAAATTTATCTGGAAGGGTAAGGGACTCAAATAGCCTAAAAGAACTTGAAAAAGAAGAACAAAATTGGAGGGCTCATATTTCCTGACTTTAAAGCATATTACAAAACTACAGTGGTCAAAACAGCATGGTACTGGCATAAAGATAGATAAATTCACCAATGGAATCTATTTCAGAGTTCAGAAATAGACCCTTATAGAATCTCTTTTGTTGCTCAGATGTGGCCTCTCTCTCTAAGCCAACTTGGCAGGTAAACTCACTGCCCTCCCCTCTACATGTGACATGACTCCCAGGGGTGTAAATCTCCCTGACAATGTGGGACAGAACTCCTGGGCTGAGCTAGGACCTGGCATCATGGGATTGCGAAACCCTTCTTCACCAAAAGGAGGAAGACAGAAATGAGTCAAAATAAAGTTTCAGTGGCTGAGAGATTTCAAACAGAGTCAAGAGGTTATCTTTGAGGTTATTCTTGCACATTATACAGATATCCCTTTTTAGCTTATGGTGTATTAGAGTGGTTAGAGGGAAGTACCTGAAACCGTAGAGCTGTGTTCCAGTAACCTTGATCCTTGAACAGGACTGTATAACTATATAGGTTTTAAACATAAGTGCGTGATTATGATAACCTTGTGTCTGATGCTCCTTTTCGCCATGGTATAGCAGGTGAGTAAAAATAAATAAATAAATAATAGGGGGATATAAAGGGTAAAAATTGGGTAGATGGAAATACTATGGGTCAATGAGAAGGAGGGGTAAGGGGTATGGAATGTACGAATTCTTTTTTTTCCCTTTATTTCTTTTTTTGGAGTGATACAAATATTCTAAAAATCATCATGGTAAAGAATACACAACTATGTGATGATATTGTGAGTCACTGATTATATAATATGGTTAGACTGTACATGTGTGGATATTTATCAATAAAAATATTTTTTAAAAGGAAATCAACCCTTTCATCTATGGCCACTTGATATTTCACAAGGCTGCTAAGTCCACTCAACTGGGACAGAATAGTCTCTTCAAAACATGAAGAACTGGATAGCCACATGCAAAAGAATGAAAGTGAGCCCCTATCTCACACCACATACAAAAATTAACTCAAAATGAATCAAAGACTTAAATATAAGAGCTGGGACCATAAAACTCTTAGAAGAAAATGTAGAGAAGCATATTCATCATCTTGTGGTATGCAATGGTTTCTTAGCTGTTACACCAAAGTACAAACAATGAGAGGCAAAAATAGATAAATGGGGACCTCCTCAAAATTAAAAACATTTGTACTTCAAAGCACTTTGTCAAGAAAGTGAAAAGGCAGCCTACTCAGTAGGAGAAAATATTTGGAAACCATATATCCGATAAGGGTTTAATAGCCAGAATATATAAAGTAATCCTACAATGCAACACTAAGAACACAAAAAACCTAATTTTTAAAGTGGGAAGAAGTCTTTAATAGACATTTTCCAAATAGAATATGCAAATACCTAAAAGCAGATGAAAAAGCATCACAAGGTATTAGGGAAATGCAAATCGAAGCCACAACAAGATATCATTTCACATCTACAGAATGGCCACTATTTAAAAAACAGAAAACTACAAGTACTGGAGAGGATGTAGAGAAATAGGAACACTCCTTCATTGCTGGTGGCAATGTAAAATAGTGCAGCCACTATAGAAGACAGCTGGTAGTTCCTCAGGTAGTTAAGTATAGAACTGCCATATGATCCAGCAATCTTGCTACTAGCTATGTACACAGTAGAACAGAAAACAGGGACGTGAATAGACATTTGCACATCAATGTTCATAGAGGCATTATTTGTAATTGCCAAAAGATGAAAGTAACTCAAGTATCCACCAACCAATGAATGAATAAACAAAATGTTGTATATACATACAATGGAATATTATTTAGCTATAAGAAGGACCGTAGTCCCGATGCATGAGACAACATAGATGAAATTTGAAGATATTGTGCTGAGTAAAATAAGCTAGACACAAAAGGACAAATATTGTATGGTCTCACTACTATGCACTAATTACAATAAGCAAACTCAAAGAGTTAGAATCTAGGATATATGTTACTAGAAGATAGAATGGGGAAAGAGAATGGAGAGCTGATGCTTAATTTGTGTAGAATTTCTAATTAGGTTGATTATAAATGTTTGGAGATTGATGGTGGTGGTTGTAGCACATTATTGTGAATATAGAAGCACTGAATTATGTATATGAATGTGGTTGAAAGGGGAAGTTTTGGGTCGTGCGTGTTACTGGAAGGAAAGCTAGAGGATAGAACATGGGACTATATAATACAGTGAACCCTAGTTTGAACAATGACTGTGGTTAATAATACAAATACATGAATATTCTTTCATGAATTCTCAAATGTCAGTCACTGTTACAAGGTGTTAATAATAGGGTTGTATATAGGAAACATACATCTAATGCAAACGATGGACCACAGTCAACAGTAATATTGTAATATTCTTTCATCAATTATGGCAAAGATACCACACTAACACAGAGTATCAACGATAAGAGGGTATATGGGAATGTTGTATTTTTTTATATGACTTTAATGTAAGCCTACTTCTCTAATTAACAAAAAAATAACAATTAAAAAAAACATCATGTGAAGTGAAAGAAACCAGACACAAAGTACTACATATTGTACGATTCTATTTGTACAAAATACAAATATAAATAAATCTATAGAGATAGATTACTGGTCATGTAGGGCTGGGGAAAGATAGAGGGATTGAGTGGTGACTGCTAAAGGGTGTGGGCTTTTTTTTTTTTGGAGTTATGAAAATGTTCTAAAATTGATTGTGGTAATGCAATGCACACCTCTGTGATTATACTAAAAGCCACTGATTGTACACTTTGGATGGATTGTATTGCATGTGAATATATCTTAATAAAACTGCTTTTAAAAATTCTGTGGAGAGTAGGATGAGACAAAAAAAGGAATTATTATATTTAGTAACTGGGAACACAGCAGTGGCCTTTGAGGGAGATATTTCATTTGAATGATGGACAGAAATAAGTTTTTAGAGAAAAAAGAGAATGCAAATAATTTTAGTGGTGAAAAAAGTTTCTTTTAACAGCAAAGAATTAAAATATATAAGAATGTTTTATGGTTGAGAGGAATAATATTTTCTCTCAGTTACTGAGTACCTATGATATAAGAATGGGTAAAGAGATAAGTGAATTGGAAGTCATGAACTAGAGCCAATAACTTTAAGGATCATGTTTAGTTGTCTGGGGTGGGGGTGGGGGGGCTGTGGTAGAAGGTGGTGAGACTGGGGCTGGGAATCCAGTCAGTATGAGGGGACAATATGGAATTCAGAAGGTAAGAGGATGTTAAAGTCTGAGGTGGAACAAAGTTCTGGAAGCTTCAGAATAATTCATTGAAAACAGCCATCCATCTCCACTTAGCTCCAAGACATAGGAGGCATGGGAGAAAGAGAAGCCTCCATTTAAGTGAGTTTCACACAGATGAGTCTGCAAGGCAGGAACTTGCTCTGGTTTAGGGAGAGAGGTAGAGGATGTGTTTCAAGAAAAGTAAGATTATACAGGCCTTTGCTTCAAGGAAAGGATGCAGGCTAAAGAGGCACAACGGAAAGGGTTGGGAAACGGTTATATTGGTCAGGATTCTGATTGAAAACAGATGGTACACTCCAAGAGTTTACCTGAATAAACCTTAATGAAGGGTCTATTTACAGAGATGTGGGCAGGGCCAAAGGAACCAACAACAAATGATGGAATACTTGACAACCCTCAGTGGTGGGGATCCAACACCCCCAGCCTTGATAGAGCAAGAAAAACAAATGGTGCCATTACTAGACACCAGTGAGAGCTGAAACCATAGAAGAGGGACCACCCAGTAGAAGCTGAAGCTACAAAGGAATATAGCCACTGCCAGAATCATAGGACAGAAAATGAGAAGGGAGACTGGGAACACCCAACCGTTTCCCTTGCATCCCACAGTCCTGTCTCCTGCTGGTACCTCCCATTGGCCAAGCCTACCCAGAAGATTCCAGGTGATGCAGTCCAGAGAGGCCCACGTGCTGAGACACAGAGCAGAATGTATAGACATATGAAGAACGGATCTGAGGGGGTCCAAGATGGTGGCTTAGTGAGGTATGGGATTTAGTTGATCCTCCACAGCAGCTAGTAAATACCCAGGAACAGTACAGAACAACTGCTGGGGCCACATCAGTGACCAGATACACAGTGCACCCCAGTCTGGACAAGCTAGACCGGCTGCAAGCCCCCCATAACTGTGAGTCTCCCAAGCTGTGGTGGCTGGCACCCCTTCCCCACAGCCTACTTCCCAGAGGGGAAAGAAAAGAGACTTTACCAGCAGCAGGGGCTGGGCACAACCAAACTCCAATTGTGGAATTAATTAACAAATTCTGACTACTAAAAATAGGCCCCCAGCTCAGCTGAACCTTGAGTAAAAGCTGAGGTTGCTGGGTTTTGCCCCGGCACAGAGGGGGCAGGGCTGACAGAAAAAAAAAGTATACCTAGTTTTGGATCTGAAAAGGTCTGAGCCCTGAAGGAAAGGAGGGGGTACATAGGACCTGGAGATACACAGAGCAACGTACCAATTTAAGCTCTTGACTGGCAAACCCAAAGAACAGGGGTCCTGCTCTAAAAAGGATTTTTCTCCTTCATTTTGGTGGCTGTGCTTCTACCACTTGACTGCTCTTTGGATACAGTGGAAGGGTTTCTCAGGCTCCACTGCCCCAGGCATAGGCAGAATTAAGCTTGTTTGAGTGTTTCTCTGGAGCCTGTGCCTTCCACTGGAAAGGGTGAGGCCCAGCTCAGGTGGGTCCCCTCCCTCAAGGAGTTCAGACCCCAGGGTCTGGAAAAGGGAAGTGATTAAACACAGCCTACAACCTCTCCTCTGTCTCAACCATGCCAGCAGGGAAAGTCAGCTGAAGTTAGAGGTACTGCATCACCTTATGTTGGTGGGACCCGCAGGCAGACAAGCACCACATATTGGACAGGATAGGAAAAACGGAGAGCCCAGAGGCTTCATACGAAAGCCTGCTGGGTCCCACCCTCAGGGAAAACTGAGGCAGGTGACTCTTTCCTCCTGACAGGAGGCCAGTTTGGTATGGGAAAATCTAGCTGGGGTCTACAATACCTAAGCAGACCAGCGAAAAGGGGGTTAAAAAGGCACCATACAAGTAGGGCAAGAAAGAAGAAAACAAGAACTGAAAAATTCTGATCTGTTAAACAAAACCTAAGCAAGAGGTCCAGAATAAGCTGAACTGAATGTCAAAGAACAGACAAACAACAAACTCATCCAGCAAGAAAATCCTATGTAAAAAAAGTGAAAACAATCTCCAAAATAAACTAATGAAGGTAACCAAATGCCTAGATGCCAGCAAAAAATAATGAATTATACTAGGAAAATTGAAGATATGGCCCAAAGGAAAAAACCAACAATTCAAATGAGATACAGGAGTTCAAACAATTAATTCAGAATGTTCAAACAGACATGGAAAACCTCATCAAAAATTAATCAGTGGATTGAGGGAGGATATAAAGAAGGCAAGGGATGAACAAAAAGAAGAAATCAAAAGTCTAAAAAACAAATCATAGAATTTATGGGAATGAAAGGCACAGTAGAAGAGATGAAACAAAACAACGGAAAACTACAATGTCAGATTTCAAGGGGCAGAAGATAGGATTAGTGAACTGAAGGATAGGACATCTGAAATCCAACAAGCAAAAGAAAATATATGGAAAAGAATGGACAAAATATGAGCAGGGACTCAGGGAACTGAGTGACAACATGAAGCACATGAATATATGTGTTGTGGATGTCTGGGAAGGAGAACAGAAGGGAAAAGGAGGAGAAAAACTAATGGAGGAAATTATCACTGAAAATTTCCTAACTCTTATGAAAGACTTAAAATTACAGATCCAAGAAGTACAGTGTACCCCAAACATAATAGATCCAAATAGATGTACTCCAAAACACTTACTAATCAGAATGTTAGATGCCAAAGAGAAAGAGAGAATCTTGAAAGCAGCAAGAGAAAAGCAATCCATCACATACTAGGGAAACCCAATAAGACTATATGTAGATTTCTCAGCAGAAACCATGGAGGTGAAAAGACAGTGGGATGATATATTTAAATTATTAAAAGAGAAAAACTGCCAAGAATTCTATATCCAGCAAAACTGTCCTTCAAAAATGAGGGAGAAATTAAAACATTTTCAGACAATAAATCACTGAGAGAATTTGTGAGACTGGCTCTGCGAGAAATACTAAAGGGAGCACTAGAGACAGATATGAAAAGACAGGAGAGAGAGGTGTGGAGAAGAATGTAGAAATGAAGACTATCAGTAAAGGTAAAAAAAAAAAAAGAAGGAAAATTAGATATGACATATAAAATCCAAAGGGCAAAATGGTAGGAGAAAGTACTACCTGTACAATAATAATTCTATAACACTAGATGTTAATGGATTAAACTCCCCAATCAAAAGGCATAGACTGGCAGAATGGATTAAAAAACAGTACCAATCTATATGCTATGTACAGGAAATACATCTTAGACCTAAAGAAAAACATAGGTTGAAAGTGAAAGGTTGGGAAAAGATATTTCAGAGCAGGAGTGGCTATACTAATAGCCAATAAATTAGCCTGCAAGTGTAAAACAGTTAAAAGAGACAAGGAAGGACACTATGTATTAATACAAGGAACAATCCAATAAAAAGACATAACAATCATAAATATTTATGCACTGAGCCAGAATGCTCCAAAATACACAAGGCAAACACTGAAAAGAGAAATAGACACATCTACCAGAATAGCTTAAGACTTCAATTCCACATTCTCATCAATGGACAGAACATCTAGACAGAGGATCAATAAAGAAACAGAGAATTTGAATAATACAATAAATGAGCTAGACTTAACAGACATTTATAGAACATTACACCCCACAACAGCAGGATACACCTTTTTCTCAAGTGCTCGTGGATCATTCTCAAGGATAGAACATATGCTGGGTCAAAAAGCAAGTCTCATAAATTTAAACAGAATGAAATCATACAAAACACTTTCTCAGATCATAAAGGAATGAAGCTGGAAATCAACAATAGGTAGAGTGCCAGAAAATTCACAAATATGTGGAGGCTCAACAACACACTCTTAAACAACCTGTGGGTCAAGGGAGAAATCAGTAAATATCTCAAGGCAAATGAAAATGAAAACATGACATATCAAAATTTATGGGATGCAGCAAAGGCAGTGCTAATAGGGAAATTTATTGCCCTAAGTGCCTATATCAAAAAAGAAGACAGAGCAAAAATCAAGGAATTAACTGTCCACTAGGACGAAGTAGAGAAAGAACAGCAAACTAACCCCAAAGCAAGCGAAAGGAAAGAAATAATGAAGATTAGAGCAGAAATAAATGAAATTGAGAACATGAAAACAATTGAGAAAATCAACAGAACCAGAAGTTCGTTCTATGAGAAAATCAATAAGATTGATGGACCCTTAGCAAGGTTGACAAAAAGAAGAAAAGAGTGGATGCAAATAAATAAAATCAGAAATGGAAGAGGAGACATAACCACTGACCCACAGAAATAAAGGAAGTGATGAAAAGATACTATGAACAACTTAATGCTAATAAACTCAACAATGTAGATGAAATGGACAACTTCCTAGGAAGGCATGAACAACCAACATTGACTTGAAAAGAAATAGATGACCTCAACAAACCAATCACAAGTAAAGAAACTGAATCAATCATTAAGAAGTTCCCAAAAAAGAAAACTCCGGGACCAGATGGCTTCACGTGTGAATTCCACCAACATTCAAGAAACAATTCGTACCAATCCTGCTCAAACTCTTCAAAAAAAATTGAAGAGTAGGGAAAGCTACCTAACTCATTCTATGAAACCAACATCACCCTTATACCAAAGCCAGACAAAGATATTATCAAAAAAAGAAAACTACAGACCAATCTCTGTTATGAATATAGACGCAAAATCCTCAACAAAACTCTTGCAAATCGAATCCAGTAGCATATTAAAAGAATTATACATCATGACCAGGTAGGATTCTTCCCAGATATGCAAGGATGGCTCAATGTAAGAAAATCAATTAATGTAATACACCATATCAACAAATCAAAGCAGAAAAACCACATGATCATCTTGATTGATGCAGAAAAGGCATTTGACAAAATTCAACATCCTTTATTGTTGAAAACACTTCAAAGGATAGGAATAGAAGGAAACTTCCTCAATATGACAAAGGGAATTATGAAAAACCCACAGTTAACATCATCCTCAATGGGGAAAAACTGAAAACTTTCCCCCTAAGATCAGGAACAAGATAAGGGTGTCCACTATCACCATTGTTATTCAACATTGTGTTGGAAGTTCTAGCCAGAGCAATTAGACAAGAAAAAGAAATATAAGGCATTAAAATTGGAAAGGGAGAAGTAAAACTCACTGTTTGCAGATGATATGATACTGTGTGTCAAAAATCCTGAAAAATCCACAGCAAAACTACTAGAGCTAATAAATGAGTATAACAAAGTGGCAGGTTACAAGATCAACACTCAAAAATCTGTAGTGTCTCCATGCACTAGTAATGAACAATCTGAGGGAGAAGTCATGAAAGAAATTCCATTTACAACTGCAGCCAAAAGAATAAAATATTTAGGAATAAATTCAACTAAAGATACAAAAGACCTATACAGAGAAAACTATAAGAAATTGTTAAAAGAAATCACAGAAGACCTAAATAGATGGAAGGGCATACCATGTTCATGGATTGGAAGACTAAATATAGTTAAGACACCAATTCTACCTAAATTTATTTACAGATTCAATGCAATACCAATTAAAATCCCCAAAACTTGCTTTTCAGAAATAGAAAAATCAACAATCAAATTAATCTGGAAGGGCAGCATGTCCCAAGTACCCTGAGAAAGAAAAAATGAAGTCAGAGGTCTCACGCTACCTGACTTTAAGGCATATTACAAAGGTACAGTGGTCAAAACAGCACGTTACTGGCATAAAGATAGATATACTGACCAATGGAACTGAACAGAGTGTTCAGATATAGACCCTCTCATCTACGGACAACTGACCTTTGATAAGGCAGTCAAGCCAACTCACCTGGGACAGAAAAGTCTCTTCAATAAATGGTGCCTAGAGAACTGGGTATCCATATGCAAAAGAACAAAAGAGGATCCATAACTCACACCTTACACAAAAATTAACTCAAAATGGATCAAAGACCTAAACATTAGATCTAAGTCCATAAAACTGTTAGAAGAAAATGTAGGGAAATGTCTTAGAAATCTTATAATAGGAGGTGGTTTCCTAGACCTTATACCCAAAGCATGAGCATTGAAGAAAGAAAGAAAGAAATGGGAACTCCTCAAAATTAAACACTTTGTGCTTCAAAGAACTTCATCAAGAAAGTAAAAAGACAGTATACACAATGGGAGACAATATTTGGAAACGATATATCAGATAAAGGTCTAGTATCCAAAATATATAAAGAGATTGTTCAACTCAACACCAAAAAGACAGACAACTCAACTATAAAATGGGCAAAAGACTTGAACAGACACTTCTCAGAAGAGGAAATACAAATGGCAAAAATTCATATGAAAAGATGCTCAACTTCCCTGGCTATTAGGGAAATGCAAATCAAAACAACAATGAGATATCATCTCACACTCACCAGAATGGCCATTATCAATAAAACAGAAAATGACAAATGCTGGAGAGGATGTGGAGAAAGAGGCACACTTGTCCACTGTTGGTGGGAATGTCAAATGGTACAACTGCTGTGGAAGTCAGTTTGGCGATTCCTCAAGAAGCCAAGTATAGAATATGACCTGGCAATACCATTGCTAGGTATCTACTCAAAGGACATGAGGACAAAGACACAAATGGATATTTGCACACCAATATTTATAGCACCATTATTTACAATTGCCAAGAGATGAAAACAGACCAAACGTCCACGACAGACACGTGGCTAAACAAGCTGTGGTATACACATATGATGGAATATTATGCAGTTGTAAGACATAATAAAGTTATGAAGTATGTAACAATATGGATGGACCTTAAGGATATATGTTGGGTGAGTAGCCAGAAACAAAAGGACAAATACTATATGGTCTCACTGAAATGAACTAAAATTAATGAATGAACTTGGATAATTTCAGTTAAGAAGAGAGGTCATCAGGAGAATGAAATAGGGTAGATATGGGGTAACTGGAACTGAAGGGATACAGATTGTGCAATAGGACTGATTGTAAAAACTCAGAAACGGATAACACAATACTACTTAACTGTAATACAATAATGTTAGAACACTGAATGAAGCTGAATGTCAGAAAAATAGAGGGAGGAGGCCTGGGGACACAAATGAAATCAGAAGGAAAGATATACAAAAAGACTGGGATGGTATAATCTAGGAATGCCTAGTGACTAAATGTACAAATGTACAATATACAAAAAGGAATGATAGTGACTAAATGTACAAATTTTAAAGTTTTGCATGAGGAAGAACAAAGGAATGTCAATAATGCAGTATGTTGAAAATAGATGGTAATTAATATTTTAGAACTTTAGCTTATGTGTGAGACTAAAGCAAAAAATGCTTATTTGGTACAAAATTTACAATTTGACTAGTGCATTTCCTAATATAACTTATGTGGACAGCTTAATTGAACATTATAAGTACATGGAACCTTGAGTAGGGCATGAGACTTTGTAGGTTTGTCCAGAGTGATGCCTCAGTAAATCCCAGAAGGATTTGAACAGTGAATAAAAAAGTATTTGCAAAGTCCCCTTGGAGGAATGGTGAGAAGGGAGAAAATTCAACTTCCCCAAGTGGAGAATTCTTGATATTCTCACAAGTAGTACAGATAACCAAAATAGGCTGAGCCCCCAATCTTGGGGGTTGTTCATATGAACTTAACCCTGCAAAGGATAGGCTAAGCCTACTTAAAATTAGGCCTAAGAGTTACCCCCAAGAGAACCTCTTTTGTTGCTCAGATGTAGCCTCTCTCTCTCGGCCAGCACGACAAGCAAACTCACTGCCCTCCCGCCTCTCTACATGGGACATGACTCCCAGGGGTATGGACATTCCTGGCAAAATGGGACAGAAATCCTAGAATGAGCTGGGACTCAGCACCAACGGATTGAGAAAACCTTCTCAAGTGAAAGGAGGAAGAGAAAAATGAGACAAAATAAAGTGTCAATGGCTGAGAGATCCCAAACAGAGTCGAGAGGTTATCCTGGAGGTTATCCTGGAGGTAATTCTTAGGTATTAAATAGATATCAACTTTGTAGTTAAGGCATAACAGAGAGGCTGGAGGGAACAGCCTGAAAATGTACAACTGTGTTCCAGTAACCATGTTTCTTGAAGATGATTGTGTAATAATACAGGTTTTGCAGTGTGACAGAATGTGAAAACCTTGTGTCTGATGCTTCTTTCATCTACCTTGTGGACAGATGAGTAAAACATATGGATTAAAAATAAATAAATAATAGGGGGAACAAATGTTAAATAAATTTAGTACATTGAAATGCTAGCGATCAATTAAAGGGAGGAATAAGGGGTACAGTATGTATGATTCTTTTTATTTTTTTTCTGAATTGATGCAAATGTTCTAAGAAATGATCATGATGATGAATATACAACTATGTGATGAAAAAAATTATTGCTGTTTTCTTTCTTTGCTTTGTATATATGTTATATTTTACAATAAAAAAGTTTTTAGAAAATGAAAAAAAAATGAATAGATCTGTGGGGGAGGCAATATGCTTAGAGAAAAGCCAGAGTGGTGAGTAATGGGGAGGAGAATACCTAGCTATTTAGGGTGAAACTATAGGAGAGAATAGCTATAAGGACAGGAGGTAAAGTAGAGAAATATAGAAATAATGGAGAGCAGGCCTGTGAACAGCTGGAAGTGGTAAATGAAAAAGACCTCCCAGGTGTTAACAGTCCACAATGAGGAATATGTATATGGATTTGTGTGTCCATATTAATAGCTATGAGAACCAGCATGATTCATAGGCAAATACTTGTCAACACCTAAGTTTGATTCCCAAGAAATTCCAATCATCTGCTTGTCCATACAACGCCAGCTACACATTTTGCTTGATACCAGAAATTTATTTAGTAGGAAGTGGACCCTATCATTCTAGATAAGTCCAAGGTTGAGGTTTAAATTCAATTTAGTAAGCATTTATAGAGTATTAATGTTAGGCAGTGTGCTAAGTCTAGGTGGACAAAGTTGAAAAAGACATGTTCTAACAAAGGCAGATTCTCCCAGGATAGACAACACACTAACAAGCACAGCAGATTCCTAAACTTGTGGTTGTGATATAACAACAGCATCAGAAATCCCACCCCTCATTATAATCCACTTCTCAATTGTCCTTGGATATGACTACCACCACCCTTTTCTGACTACCCTGCTTTCTTATTTAAAACAGTCTTTTACAAAAGAAGGAGAAAATAAAGCTCTGGGTGAGAAGGGGGCAAGGAAGGTGATTAATATCATTGCCGCTAATTTTCCACAAGCACTTGTCGACACAGCAGTGAGCCAACTCAGACAGTGCCAAAAGTAATCTTGAAATCCTCCAGCATCTTCCTCCAGCAATAAAACACAGATTTATGTGGTGCAGTCCATAAGAGAAGATGGAATAAAATCATCCTCGATGACTAAATCACAATGTTTCTGGTCGGGGAGCTTAATAACTGAACTCTTTATCCCCCCAGGAACTGCTCAGTCATTTGTTTTCATTTCTCTGACAGTTTGTCAGAGTCATATAATGTGATGTGCTGCCCTCGTTTTTGACCTCAGCCTCAGAGCTCAGTATACTTCACAGCTGGGTCATGAGAGCTGCTTCTAGGTCCAACTCCATCACCTTTAACCCTGAGACCTGACGCAAGCTGCTCCATAAAAAACGCCATGATCATCTTGCACTCCACCTTGGAATTTCTTCCAGGTTCACCCATACCCCATCTCCTCACTCCTCCTAGTTTCTCTGTCCTACTTGGTCCTATATCAAGGTTTCTGCTCTTGAGTAAGACTAATAGGCCTGGCAGAAGCTGCTTCCACAAGGGCATAATTCAATAAACCTAAATTACTCTAAAAACTATGTTTAAATTGGTTTCATTATTGATTGCCAATCTTCAGTAGTTTTAGATTTGTTTGGGTTTTTTTTGTAAGATCCCCTACTGTAAGGTAGGCTAGTTTATTTTTCTCTCCTTTTACTCTAGCTTCCTTCATCTTTTTCTTCCTTTTTTTTTCCCCTCTCTCTTCTTCCTCTCCTTTCGTATGCCTGAAAATTCCCTGGACCTGTCTAGGACACCTAAGGCTTTGCCCATGTGCCTGGTGACACACAAGGACAAGGAGGACACTTATTCTGTACACAGTGTCAGTCCAGAATTGTGTTAAATCACTGAAGAGCAACCAAGCAACAGTTCAAAGCAGGTTACATCTATATCACAGGTTTATGTGAAAACAAAATGGTGACATAGAAAACACAGATAGACACAAGTAAGGGATGCATTTGGCAGTGCAATATAGGATATATCCCAAGAAAAATGTGAAAACTTTTGGAAGCATTCCTCTGCATAAACATAGTTTTTCTTGTCCTCAAAGCAAAAAATAGATTGTAAAAGCCCACTAAAATAGTACCAAGGAAAAGCATCCTTGTTAAGTATCAGGCAACAACCGAGGGAAATATCTCTGAGTCTCAGCACTGGCATGGAATGCAATTATAAAAATCTGACAGGATGACCTACATCTGTAGACACCCAGCTGATGAAAACGCCTCCATGGAAGCTTAAATATAGAGTAGATGTATCCAAGAAGATGGAGAACTCACCATAGGTTCATTATCAATCCTTATTTGTAAATAATACTTTCAGTCCACCATGGGTTCATATCAGAGGTAGACTGGCATGAGATAAAAAATAATCACAAATACACAGAGAAAGAAAATCTAGACCAAAACAAGAAGAGAGCTAACTGTCGGCATTAATTCGTTAAGCGTTTCCTAGTGTGGACATATGAGAACACCATAAAATTCTGATATTAGATGTGTGTTTATATTACGGTTTGGTGTTGAGTATGTATTTTTTTTAAATAAATATGTGTGAACAGATTATATAACTTTTTCAGGCATTGCTAAGAAGTATCTGAATTGGGTCAAGTTGACATTTGCATTTGAGATTCTGATATCTCACGTTGGTAATCCCCTCCCACAGAATGAAGTGTGTGCTTTTTGATCATTCAGGTATAGTGGGCAAACTTCTAAGATGGTCCCAGGATCCCCACCCCCCTAGTGGCTATACCCTAAATAATCTTCTCCCCTTAGTATGGGCAGAATTCTGTATATAGTGGGATTTTACCCCTGAGATTAGGTTATGTTACATGGCAAAGGTGAAGGGATTTTTTAGATGTAATTAAAGCTCCTAATCGGTTGACTTTAAGTTAATCAAAAGGAAAATATTTTGCCCTAATAAGGTCAGCCCTTTAAAAAGGGGGTCTAGAAGTCAAAGACAGAGGTAAAAGAGATTCCCCTGCTGGCCTTGAAGATGTGAACTGTCATGCTGTGAGAGGGCTTCATGGAAAGGATCTGAGAGTGGCCTCTGGGAGCTGGGAGTTGCCCTGGCTGACTGTGTGCAACAGCTCAGGGAACTCAGTCCTACAACTGCAAGGCGATGAATTCCAACAACAACCTGAGGGAGATCTAGAAAGGAACCCAGTCGAGAGAATTTTTTTTTTTTATTAACGGAAAGAAAGAAAAAAAGAAAAATAAATAAAAATAAAAAAAGAAATTGACACAACATTTAGAAATCATACCGTACTACATATGCACTCAGTAATTCTTAACATCATCACATAGATGCATGATCATCATTTCTTAGTACATTTGCATCGGTTTAGAGGAACTAGCAACACAACAGAAAAAGATATAAAATGTTAATATAGAGAAAAGAAATAAAAGTAGTAATGATAGTAAAAAACAAAAAAAAAAAAACCCTATAGCTCAGATGCAGCTTCATTCAGTGTTTTAACATGATCACTTTACAATTAGGTATTATTGTGCTGTCCATTTTTGAGTTTTTGTATCTAGTCCTGTTGCACAGTCTGTATCCCTTCAGCTTCAATTACCCATTGTCTTACCCTGTTTCTAACTCCTGCTGTACTCTGTTACCAATGACATATTTCAAGTTTATTCTCGAATGTCCGTTCACATCAGTGGGACCATAGAGTAGTTGTCCTTTAGTTTTTGGCTGGACTCACTCAGCATAATATTCTCTAGGTCCATCCATGTTATTACATGCCTCATAAGTTTATCTTGTCTTAAAGCTGCATAATATTCCATCGTACGTATATACCACAGTTTATTTAGCCATTCTTCTGTTGATGGACATTTTGGCTGTTTCCATCTCTTTGCAATTGTAAATAACGCTGCTATAAACATTGGTGTGCAAATGTCCGTTTGTGTCTTTGCCCTTAAGTCCTTTGAGTAGATACCTAGCAATGGTATTGCAGGGTCATATGGCAATTCTATATTCAGCTTTTTGAGGAACCGCCAAACTGCCTTCCACAGTGGTTGCACCATTTGACATTTCCACTAACAGTGGATAAGTGTGCCTCTTTCTCCGCATCCTCTCCAGCACTTGTCATTTTCTGTTTTGTTGATAATGACCATTCTGGTGGGTGTGAGATGATATCTCATTGTGGTTTTGATTTGCATTTCTCTAATGGCCAGGGACATTGAGCATTTCTTCATGTGCCTCTTGGCCATCCGTATTTCCTCTTCTGGTAGGTGTCTGTTCAAGTCTTTTTCCCATTTTGTAATTGGGTTGGCTGTCTTTTTGTTGTTGAGTTGAACAATCTCTTTATATATTCTGGATACTAGACCTTTATCTGATATGTCATTTCCAAATATTATCTCCCATTGTGTAGGCTGTCTTTCTACTTTCTTGATGAAGTTCTTTGATGCACAAAAGTGTTTAATTTTGAGGAGTTCCCATTTATTTATTTCTTTCTTCAGTGCTCTTGCTTTAGGTTTAAGGTCCATAAAACCACCTCCAGTTGTAAGATTCATAAGATATCTCCCTACATTTTCCTCTAACTGTTTTATGGTCTTAGACCTAATGTTTAGATCTTTGATCCATTTTGAGTTAACTTTTGTATAAGGTGTGAGATGCGGGTCTTCTTTCATTCTTTTACATATGGATATCCAGTTCTCTAGGCACCATTTATTGAAGAGACTGTTCTGTCCCAGGTGAGTTGGCTTGACTGCCTTATCAAAGATCAAATGTCCATAGATGAGAGGGTCTATATCTGAGCACTCTATTCGATTCCATTGGTCGATATATCTATCTTTCTGCCAATACCATGCTGTTTTGACCACTGTGGCTTCATAATATGCCTTAAAGTCCGGCATCGCGAGACCTCCAGCTTTGTTTTTTTTCCTCAAGATGTTTTTAGCAATTCGGGGCACCCTGCCCTTCCAGATAAATTTGCTTATTGGTTTTTCTAATTCTGAAAAATAAGTTGTTGGGATTTTGATTGGTATTGCATTGAATCTGTAGATCAGTTTAGGTAGGATTGACAACTTAATTATATTTAGTCTTCCAATCCATGAACACGGTATGCCCTTCCATCTATTTAGGTCTTCTGTGATTTCTTTTAGCAGTTTTTTGTAGTTTTCTTTATATAGGTTTTTTGTCTCTTTGGTTAAATTTATTCCTAGGTATTTTATTCTTTTAGTTGCGATTGTAAATGGGATTCGTTTCTTGATTTCCCCCTCAGCTTGTTCATTACTAGTGTATAGAAAAGCTACAGTTTTTTTAATGTTGATCATGTAGCCTGCTACTTTGCTGTACTCATTTATTAGCTCTAGTAGTTTTGTTGTGGATTTTTCCGGATTTTTGACGTATAGTATCATATCGTCTGCAAACAGTGATAGTTTTACTTCTTCCTTTCCAATTTTGATGCCTTGTATTTCTTTTTCTTGTCTAATTGCTTTGGCTAGAACTTCTAACACAATATTGAATAATAGTGGTGATAGTGGACATCCTTGTCTTGTTCCTGATCTTAGGGGGAAAGTTTTCAATTTTTCCCCATTGAGGATGATATTAGCTGTGGGTTTTTCATATATTCCCTCTATCATTTTAAGGAAGTTCCCTTGTATTCCTATCTTTTGAAGTGTTTTCAACAGGAAAGGATGTTGAATCTTGTCAAATGCCTTCTCTGCATCAATTGAGATGATCATGTGATTTTTCTGCTTTGATTTGTTGATGTGGTGTATTACATTAATTGATTTTCTTATGTTGAACCAACCTTGCATACCTGGGATGAATCCTACTTGGTCATGATGTATAATTCTTTTAATGTGTTGTTGGATACAATTTGCTAGAATTTTATTGAAGATTTTTGCATCTATATTCATTACAGAGATTGGTCTGTAGTTTTCTTTTTTTGTAATATCTTTGCCTGGTTTTGGTATGAGGGTGATGTTGGCTTCATAGAATGAATTAGGTAGTTTTCCCTCCACTTCGATTATTTTGAAGAGTTTGAGGAGAGTTGGTACTAATTCCTTCTGGAATGTTTGATAGAATTCACCTGTGAAGCCATCTTGTCTTGGAATTTTCTTTTTAGGGAGCTTTTGAATGACTAATTCAATCTCTTTACTTGTGATTGGTTTGTTGAGGTCATCTATTTCTTCTTGAGTCAAAGTTGGTTGTTCATGTCTTTCCAGGAACCCGTCCATTTCATCTAAATTGTTGTATTTATTAGCGTAAAGTTGTTCATAGTATCCTGTTATTACCTCCTTTATTTCTGTGAGGTCAGTAGTTATGTCTCCTCTTCCATTTCTGATCTTATTTATTTGCATCCTCTCTCTTCTTCTTTTTGTCAATCTTACTAAGGGCCCATCAATCTTATTGATTTTCTCATAGAACCAACTTCTGGTCTTATTGATTTTCTCTATTGTTTTCAT